>NC_053427.1:13349333-13599333 GCF_007990345.1 Gossypium hirsutum
TCCTCCTTGGCTTGCATGCTGTATACTCCCATCTTAGCTCACAAATCTGGAAACCTTGACACAAAAAGAGGCTTTGTCAAGATGTTAGCAAGCCAATCCTCAGAACTGGAATGAATCAGTTTCACTTCTTGAGCTAGTTCCATCTCCCTTAATCTTGAAGTGTGTAACACCCCGAACCCGAAACCGACACCGGAGTCGAACACGAGGTGTTAACTGACTCTAACCCCTTATAAAATTTATTTTCCAGACACTGCCCAATCTGTGTACTAGTCGTTTTAAAAATCATATCTTGAGTTTCATAACTCGAAAATCAGTTTCGTGATTTTTCCCAGAAACTAGACTCATGTTCCCATCTATGTATTTTTTTCTAGAATTTTTGGTCTGGCCAATTAGTACAGTTTATTAGTCAAAGTCTCCAATGTTGCAGGGGTCGACTACACTGACCTTTTCCCATTACGACTTGGATATCTCCCTGCACGGGGCTTCAATACTGATGCCGTTTGTTTCTATGAAAACTAGACTCAGAGAGGAATCTGTACATATATGGTACGACCCCTAATTATCTCTGGTTAATTTATAATGAATTTCCAAAGTCGGAGCAGGGAATCCAGAAACCGTTCTGGCCTTGTCCCGCAAAAATCTGATTATCTCTTAATATACTGCCCATATGATCTTTTCGTTACTTCCTCATGAAAACAGACTCATCGAGCTTCGATTACATAATTTATTCATCAATTAATTCCACTCCTACTATTTTTAGTGATTTTTCAATCTCATGACACTGCTGCTGCCAGCATCTGTTACGAAAGTAACTAGGTCCATTTCATGCCTACCCTTGATCCAACTCAATCGAACATTCGTGCCATTTTCGCATGGCTTAAAGTTTACATGCCAAAGTTCAAACACAACGTAATAGCTTATACATGCCAAAATGTTCTTCTAAGCCAACTAAGAAGAAAGTACCAAAACTTGCTATCCGGTGTGATGACTTCGATGACGGCCTGACCCCGCAAAAAATAGATGAGTCCAAGCAACCTATAATGGGTGACAAGGAAACACCGAGTGAGTTTATAACTCAGTAAGTCATAAGCAATGCACTACCATCCATCAATAACATTATCACAAGAGGAAACAAAATGGAACGAGACAATTTACTCCATCCATACCGAACCATACCATAGTTCCTCCAACCTATCGATTCAGTTTCATATCAATTCATGCATTCACATTCCATATACTCATCAATAGGACATTGAGGCATTTTCATAAATCAATTTATTTTCGTTACAGTCAAACGACTAAACGGCCTTTCACCCATCGTACGATAAATTTTATGTACGTGACTTCAAGTATATTTGTCACATAGGTTCAAACTTACCGAGCTCAACACCAAGTATAAGCATAGCACCTATTAGCCATGTACTCAAGACCCTTACCCGATCCGCTGTCCGCGATCGACTCAATAGTGTCGCACACATAGTGTCCATAATGATTCACGAATGTATATTGAGTCCGCACACTCAGTGCTATATAATCAACTCGCACACTTAGTGCTACGTAATCAAATCGCACACTTAGTGCTACATAATCAACCTCGCACACTTAGTGCCGCATGGTCAATTCGCACACTTAGTGCATCCTATTCATTTCGCACACTTAGTGCAACATAGTTAAATCGCATACTTAGTGCTGTACAATTTAATCCCGCGCACTTGGCGCCAATCTCATGGTCATAAATGGTTATACCCGCACGTTTAGTGCCGAGATCAACAACTCAGTACATCTTACCTCTTTTCTTTTCATTCAACAATTTCATCATCACATACGTACATGCATATATATATGTATATTTATTCATTCCATTCAGCATCAATACATAAACATTATGACCATTTGAAATAATACCAACTACATGCTTAATGACTTACCTTGTGTTGGGTAAGACGGTTCCAACTCGGCTACTCAGTGATCTTTTCTTTGCCTTTGCTTGATTCTCCTCCTTTAGCTCCTTGAGCTTAATCAATAATTCACTAGTTTAACCATCTTGTTAAACATTCATAATTCAATTACACATGCTTATGTATGTTTGTATATTCGGCAACCATCCTCACTAATTACTCATGTTGATGGCCGAATAGATGTATGTGTGTACAATGTCAACTATAACATCATGTAATTCCACATATGACTACATTTCTTAAGTTCCACATCTTAATGCCCATTATACATAATCAAATTTAACATCATATATATATTTACTCATGTGGCCGAATATACATACTCCCATATAATATCAAGTACTCACTTTAAGTATATTGCCGAATATACTTAATCATACACACACCTAACCAAAATAATTTCTAAAATCTTTATATCATTTATAATACATCTAATTATCCTTTTTCACATTATCAACTCAAATCACATACATTATTTACTATAACATCTTTACATTCGGCATTGGTGTCAACCATAGTAGCCGATTCTTCCTACTTTGTACCCATGCATCTATTAATCCTTAGTTGGTTCAAACACTTCACACACTAGGATTCATCAAATTTTTAACAAGAAATAAAATCTCTAATCCTCAAACTACCATGGCCGAACCTTCATGGAGTTGCTAAGACTCCTCATTTCTACTTCTCACACACTCTCACATCCAAACCCTTTTATTAAACACCCAAAGTCAACCATCTCCTTACCTCATCACCAAAGACATCAAAATACCAACCAAGAACGTAACATTCATGGCCGAATGTCATCTCCATCATTTAACAAAGTTTGAACCATGGCTAGGTAGATTTTGAACTTACAACTTAAAATATACATGAATCTCAAAGAATAACATTAAACATACCTCAATCTAGTTACATGCATGGCCAAACTTCCTCCTAATCCTCTTCCTTAGGATTTTCGGTCAAAAGAGGTTGAAAAAGGATGAACAAAACCTTTCTTTTCCTTCCTTTAGCTCACGGCAATGGGGTGTATGCATGAGACCATTATTATTATTTTTTTTCATCACCCTTCCTTTCATTATTTAATTATCATGCTTATTATTTTATTTTCCTTACCATACATCACTAACACAACATGTTGGTGACATGTTTCCACCCATAGCATGGCCGGCCACTACATATTAGGGAGGGGGAATTTGACATGCAAGTCCCCTTTTTCTTCCACATACACTAATAGGTCCTCATGCATTGACCTATCACATTTTAAAATTTTCTCATATAAGTCCTATTGACTAAATTCACATGCATTCGACTAAATCGAAGCTTGAAATTTTCACACATTCATGATTAAATATTCTAGACAATAACATCACATTCAAACCTTTCGGTGACTCGGTTTAGCGGTCCTAAAACCACTTCCCGACTAGGGTCAATTTTGGGTTGTCACAACTCTCCATCACTTAAGAAATTTTCGTCCTCGAAAATCTTACCGGTAAATAGGTTTGGATATCGTTCTTTCATCGAGCTCTCGGGTTCCCAGGTTGCTTCCTCGATCCCGTGTTTGAGCCACAACACCTTAACCAACGGAACCCTTTTATTTCGCAACTCTTTCACTTCACGAGCTAGGATACGAATCGGTTCTTCTTCATAGCTCAAGTCAGATTGAATTTCAACTTCTGAGGGATTAATCACATGTGACGGATCGGATCTATAACGTCGAAGCATTGAAACATGGAAGACATCGTGCATCCTTTCAAGTTCAGGGGGCAAAATCAATCTATATGCAACCGGCCCCACTCGTTCGGAAATTTCGTACGGCCCAATGAATCTCGGGCTCAACTTGCCTTTACGGCCAAATCTGAGTACCTTCTTCCAAGGTGACACTTTAAGAAACACTTTATCTCCCACCTGATATTCAATGTCCTTTCGTTTTAAATCCGCATACGATTTTTGACGATCTGTGGCTACCTTCAGACTTTCGCGGATTACCTTTACTTTTTGTTCGGCATCTTTAATCAAATCAACTCCGAAAATTTTACTTTCACCAAGCTCGGTCCAAAACAATGGCGTACGGCATTTACGACCGTACAAAGCCTCATAAGGTGCCATCTTAATACTTGATTGAAAACTATTGTTGTAAGCGAATTCAATCAAAGGTAAATACTGTTCCCATGAACTACTGAACTCGAGGATACAACATCTCAACATATCCTCAAGTATCTGAATTATCCGCTCGGATTGACCATCGGTTTGGGGGTGAAAAGCGGTGCTAAAATGCAGCTTGGTACCCAAAGCTTCTTGCAATTTCTTCCAAAATCGTGAGGTGAATCTCGGATCTCTATCCGACACGATAGAAATAGGTACTCCATGTAATCTCACAATCTGAGAGACATACAATTCGGCTAGTTTATCCAATGAAAGATCCGTACGCACGGGGATAAAGTGAGCCGACTTAGTCAGCCTATCAACAACAACCCAAATCGCATCCTTCTTACTTGCGGACAATGGCAGTCCGGACACAAAGTCCATTGTGACTCGGTCCCATTTCCACTCGGGTATCATGATCGGCTGAAGTAACCCTGAAGGCACTTGATGTTCCGCTTTCACTTGTTGACATATTAAACATCTCGAAACAAAGTCAGAGATGTCTCGTTTCATACCATGCCACCAAAATCGACGTTTCAAGTCGTTGTACATTTTCGTGCTCCCCGGGTGAATTGACATTCGGCTACAATGGGCTTCGTTCAGAATCATCGGAATGAGTTCCGAATTCCTTGGAACACACAAACGACTTCTAAACCTCAAACAACCATCATCATCAATCTGAAACTCCGATTCCTTGTTCGGAACACACTCAGCTCGTTTTGCAACCAATTCATCATCGACTTTCTGAGCTTCACGAATTTGATGAGTCAATAATGGTTTGGCTTTTAATTCAGCTACTAACACATTGTCAGGTAGAACAGACAAGTGTACATTCATCGCTCGCAAAGCAAACAGTGATTTCCGGCTTAAGGCGTCTGCAACCACATTAGCCTTTCCCGGGTGGTAATCAATGACAAGCTCGTAATCTTTCAACAACTCAAGCCAACGTCTTTGTCGCAGATTCAAGTCTCGTTGAGTCATCAAATATTTGAGACTTTTGTGATCCGAAAACACATGGCACTTCTCACCAAACAAATAATGTCGCCATATTTTCAATGCAAACACAATGGCGGCTAGTTCGAGATCATGGGTCGGATAATTTCTCTCGTGTGGCTTCAATTGTCTCGACGCATAGGCCACAACTCGACCTTCTTGCATCAATACGCAACCCAACCCAAGTAGGGATGCGTCACTATAAATGACATACTCTTTACCCGATTCGGGTTGCACCAAAATTGGAGCTTCAGTCAAATGAGTTTTCAGTTGATCGAAGCTTTTCTGACATTTCTCCGTCCATTCGAACTTAACATCCTTTTGAAGTAGCTTTGTCATTGGTGTGGCTATCATCGAGAAACCTTTGACAAATCGTCGGTAATAACCGGCGAGCCCTAGAAAGCTCCGGACTTCGGTAACATTTCTCGGAGGCTTCCAGTTAAGTATGGCTGAAATTTTGCTCGGGTCAACTCGAATACCCGATGCGGATACCACATGACCCAAGAAGCTAACCTCTCTTAACCAGAACTCACACTTACTGAACTTAGCATATAACTGCTTATCCCGCAAAATTTGCAACACTAGCCTCAGATGCTCAGCATGTTCGGTCTCATCTCTTGAATAGACCAAGATGTCATCAATAAACACAACTACGAACCGATCCAAATACGGCCTGAAGATCCGATTCATCAAATCCATAAACACCGCAGGGGCATTAGTGAGCCCAAACGGCATCACTAAGAACTCGTAGTGACCGTACCTCGTTCTGAAAGCAGTTTTGGGTACGTCCGAATCTCGAATCCGCAACTGATAATAACCCGATCTCAAATCTATCTTTGAAAACACCAATGCTCCCTTTAATTGATCGAACAGATCATCAATACGCGGTAACGGATACTTATTCTATATCGTCACTTTATTCAGTTGACGATAGTCAATGCACAACCTCATGGTTCCGTCCTTCTTTTTCACAAACAATACTGGTGCACCCCAAGGTGAGAAACTCGGTCGAGCGAAACCTCTATCCGTCAATTCTTGCAACTGAGCTTTCAACTCTTTTAACTCGGTTAGTGCCATACGATACGGAGCGATCGAAATTGGCGTAGTTCCAGGTACAAGCTCAATACCAAACTCTACCTCCCGAACAGGTGGCAAACCCGGTAACTCTTCAGGAAAAACATCCGGGTATTCACAAACCACCGGCACCGATTCGGGTTTCTTTTCTAACTCCTTGTCATCAAGTACATACGCGAGGTATGCTTCGCACCCTTTCCTTACATATTTCTGGGCCAACATTGCTGATATTACAGCTGGCAACCCCCTTAAGTCCGCAGACTCAACTCGGATTATTTCGTTATTTGCGCACCTCAAATCGATAGTCTTGCTTTTGCAATTCACAACCGCATCATGCGCGGTTAACCAATCCAAACCAAGAATAACATCAAACTCGTCGAACGGCAAAAGCATCAAATCGGCCGAAAAACAGGATTCTCGGATTATTAGAGGGCATCTCTTACACACTTTATCAACAAGTACGCATTGACCCAAAGGGTTTGATACTCGAATTACGAGCTCAGTAGACTCAACAGGTAGAGTCTTACTGGTTGTTAAGGTTTCGCATACATATGAATGAGTAGAACCAGGGTCAATCAATGCAATCACATTAGTATCAAAGAGAGTGAAGGTACCAGTGATGACGTCGGGGGAGGATGCCTCCTCTCGTGCGCGAATGGCATATGCTCTAGCAGGAGTACGATTCTCGGCTCGATCGGCCGTATCAGAGGCCCCCCTCTGACTACCACCCCTGCCTCCTAAAATTCTCGGTGGTCTACCTCTAGATGTCACTCCACTAGGTCTTGCACCTTGAATCTTATTCTTCTCATCCAGCTCCGTGCAATCTCTAATGAAGTGGTCCTTCGAACCGCATCCGTAACAGGCCCTGCTAGTAGACTTGCCCCAACATTCACCTAGGTGTCGTCTTCCACATTGGGGACATTCAGGTTTCTCGTGACGATTATTGCCCACACTAGCTACCGAAGTAGCTCGGGAGCCCATCGATGGTCTTGCCCTGATGGAAATTCCCGCAGTCGCCCTCGACTTATTAATGTCCTCCCTGAACTTCTTTACAGCTGAGAACGGAGCTTTACCCTTCGATCTTTTACGATAATCTCTAGCTTCAAATTCAGCCTTCCTCTTCTCCTTTCCAAGTTCTTCCGCCTTGCAGGCTCGTTCGACTAGTGTTACGAATTCTTTTATTTCCAAAATACCCATTAGTAGCTTTAAATCTTCATTCAATCCTTCCTCGAATCTTTTGCACATAGCAACCTCATCAGCTACACACTCCCGGGCATACCTACTGAGTCTTACGAATTCATGTTCGTATTCAGATACAGTCATACGGCCTTGCTTGAGTTCCAAGAACTCCTTACGCTTCTGATCAATGAACCGTTGGCTAATAAATTTCTTTTGGAATTCCGTTTGAAAGAAGTCCCAAGTTACTCGCTCGTTCGGGACTATGGAAATCAAGGTCCTCCACCAATAGTAGGCTGAGTCTCGCAACAAAGATACAGCACATTTTAGACATTCGTCAGGTGTGCATGACAATTCATCGAACACCCGAATGGTGTTATCAAGCCAGAACTCGGCCCTTTCGGCATCATCAGTTACTATGGCCTTGAACTCCTCGGCCCCACGCTTCCTAATCAAGTCTACAGGTGGCTTACTCAGCCTCACAGGATCAGCGGCTGATGGCATTACAGGCTCTTGGGGTGGATTATTCAAATTTGGGAATTGTTGGACAGCCGGGTTGGTTCGGGCATATTGCGCGACCCACTCATTCATCATGGTAAAGAAGGCTTGTTTAGCCCCCTCACCTTGATTATTCGCAGATGACTGAGGTTCAACAGGCGGCGTCCCTTGTGCAGGAGCAGCCGCTACGCTCTCAACGTCATCCGCTAGGGTTCTTTCTTCACCGGGGTCCATTTACTAATCAAAACAAAAACAGTTCAACCGTCAGAAGTCATCACACATTTAAACATTAACATTCGGCATGTATAGCTAGACTCATACGCGCTATGGTAGTCCTAGAACTGACTAAACCATAGCTCTGATACCAATCAAATGTAACACCCCGAACCCGAAACCGACACCGGAGTCGAACACGAGGTGTTAACTGACTCTAACCCCTTATAAAATTTATTTTCCAGACACTGCCCAATCTGTGTACTAGTCGTTTTAAAAATCATATCTTGAGTTTCGTAACTCGAAAATCAGTTTCATGATTTTTCCCAGAAACTAGACTCATGTGCCCATCTATGTATTTTTTTCGAGAATTTTTGGTTGGGCCAATTAGTACAGTTTATTAGTCAAAGTCTCCCATGTTGCAGGGGTCGACTACACTGACCTTTGCCCATTACGACTTGGATATCTCCCTGCACGGGGCTTCAATACTGATGCCGTTTGTTTCTATGAAAACTAGACTCAGAGAGGAATCTGTACATATATGGTACGACCCCTAATTATCTCTGGTTAATTTATAATGAATTTCCAAAGTCGGAGCAGGGAATCCAGAAACCGTTCTGGCCTTGTCCCGCAAAAATCTGATTATCTCTTAATATACTGCCCATATGATCTTTTCGTTACTTCCTCATGAAAACAGACTCATCGAGCTTCGATTACATAATTTATTCATCAATTAATTCCACTCCTACTATTTTTAGTGATTTTTCAATCTCATGACACTGCTGCTGCCAGCATCTGTTACGAAAGTAACTAGGTCCATTTCATGCCTACCCTTGATCCAACTCAATCGAACATTCGTGCCATTTTCGCATGGCTTAAAGTTTACATGCCAAAGTTCAAACACAACGTAATAGCTTATACATGCCAAAATGTTCTTCTAAGCCAACTAAGAAGAAAGTACCAAAACTTGCTATCCGGTGTGATGACTTCGATGACGGCCTGACCCCGCAAAAAATAGATGAGTCCAAGCAACCTATAATGGGTGACAAGGAAACACCGAGTGAGTTTATAACTCAGTAAGTCATAAGCAATGCACTACCATCCATCAATAACATTATCACAAGAGGAAACAAAATGGAACGAGACAATTTACTCCATCCATACCGAACCATACCATAGTTCCTCCAACCTATCGATTCAGTTTCATATCAATTCATGCATTCACATTCCATATACTCATCAATAGGACATTGAGGCATTTTCATAAATCAATTTATTTTCGTTACAGTCAAACGACTAAACGGCCTTTCACCCATCGTACGATAAATTTTATGTACGTGACTTCAAGTATATTTGTCACATAGGTTCAAACTTACCGAGCTCAACACCAAGTATAAGCATAGCACCTATTAGCCATGTACTCAAGACCCTTACCCGATCCGCTGTCCGCGATCGACTCAATAGTGTCGCACACATAGTGTCCATAATGATTCACGAATGTATATTGAGTCCGCACACTCAGTGCTATATAATCAACTCGCACACTTAGTGCTACGTAATCAAATCGCACACTTAGTGCTACATAATCAACCTCGCACACTTAGTGCCGCATGGTCAATTCGCACACTTAGTGCATCCTATTCATTTCGCACACTTAGTGCAACATAGTTAAATCGCATACTTAGTGCTGTACAATTTAATCCCGCGCACTTGGCGCCAATCTCATGGTCATAAATGGTTATACCCGCACGTTTAGTGCCGAGATCAACAACTCAGTACATCTTACCTCTTTTCTTTTCATTCAACAATTTCATCATCACATACGTACATGCATATATATATGTATATTTATTCATTCCATTCAGCATCAATACATAAACATTATGACCATTTGAAATAATACCAACTACATGCTTAATGACTTACCTTGTGTTGGGTAAGACGGTTCCAACTCGGCTACTCAGTGATCTTTTCTTTGCCTTTGCTTGATTCTCCTCCTTTAGCTCCTTGAGCTTAATCAATAATTCACTAGTTTAACCATCTTGTTAAACATTCATAATTCAATTACACATGCTTATGTATGTTTGTATATTCGGCAACCATCCTCACTAATTACTCATGTTGATGGCCGAATAGATGTATGTGTGTACAATGTCAACTATAACATCATGTAATTCCACATATGACTACATTTCTTAAGTTCCACATCTTAATGCCCATTATACATAATCAAATTTAACATCATATATATATTTACTCATGTGGCCGAATATACATACTCCCATATAATATCAAGTACTCACTTTAAGTATATTGCCGAATATACTTAATCATACACACACCTAACCAAAATAATTTCTAAAATCTTTATATCATTTATAATACATCTAATTATCCTTTTTCACATTATCAACTCAAATCACATACATTATTTACTATAACATCTTTACATTCGGCATTGGTGTCAACCATAGTAGCCGATTCTTCCTACTTTGTACCCATGCATCTATTAATCCTTAGTTGGTTCAAACACTTCACACACTAGGATTCATCAAATTTTTAACAAGAAATAAAATCTCTAATCCTCAAACTACCATGGCCGAACCTTCATGGAGTTGCTAAGACTCCTCATTTCTACTTCTCACACACTCTCACATCCAAACCCTTTTATTAAACACCCAAAGTCAACCATCTCCTTACCTCATCACCAAAGACATCAAAATACCAACCAAGAACGTAACATTCATGGCCGAATGTCATCTCCATCATTTAACAAAGTTTGAACCATGGCTAGGTAGATTTTGAACTTACAACTTAAAATATACATGAATCTCAAAGAATAACATTAAACATACCTCAATCTAGTTACATGCATGGCCAAACTTCCTCCTAATCCTCTTCCTTAGGATTTTCGGTCAAAAGAGGTTGAAAAAGGATGAACAAAACCTTTCTTTTCCTTCCTTTAGCTCACGGCAATGGGGTGTATGCGTGAGACCATTATTATTATTTTTTTTTCATCACCCTTCCTTTCATTATTTAATTATCATGCTTATTATTTTATTTTCCTTACCATACATCACTAACACAACATGTTGGTGACATGTTTCCACCCATAGCATGGCCGGCCACTACATATTAGGGAGGGGGAATTTGACATGCAAGTCCCCTTTTTCTTCCACATACACTAATAGGTCCTCATGCATTGACCTATCACATTTTAAAATTTTCTCATATAAGTCCTATTGACTAAATTCACATGCAATCGACTAAATCGAAGCTTGAAATTTTCACACATTCATGATTACATATTCTAGACAATAACATCACATTCAAACCTTTCGGTGACTCGGTTTAGCGGTCCCGAAACCACTTCCCGACTAGGGTCAATTTTGGGCTGTCACAAAGTGCTTTGTTCTTTCATGAAATAATAGATTCTTTGCAATTGCAACAAAAGATTGGTTATCACTTTTGATCTCTATTTCCTTCCTTTGGTGAAGGTTCAAATCTATCATGATCTTTCTTATCCAAATGGCTTGGTTAATAGCTCCTGCAGCTGCCACATATTCTGCTTCAGTAGTTGATTGAGCAACAACATTTTGCTTATTTGAAATCCAACAAAAAATGTCTGAAAAAAGGATAAACAGGTACCTTGAGGTGCTTTTCATATCATCTATCGATCCTGCCCAGTCACTATCAGCATATCCAACTAGCTTCATGCTATCAACCTTTGTGAATTTCATTCCAAAGCTCAATGTACCTTTGATGTACCTGAGGACTCTTTTGGCAGCTTGAAAATGTTTCTCATTGCAGTAATGCATGAATCTAGATACAAAACTCATAGTAAACATGATATCTGGTCTAGTAGCTATCAAATAGAGCAAGCATCCAACCAAACTCCTATAGGTTGATTAAAAAACCTTCTCAAAATTACCTTGACTCGATAGCTTCTCTCCAACAGCAACTGATGTACTTGTTGCTTTACAGTTCATCATGGAGAACTTGTTCAAAATTTTTGAGGCAAAAGATTTCTGACTTAAAAAGATCCATTGCTCAGTTTGAGACACTTCCATGCCAAGGAAGTGGGACATTTGTCCCAAATCAGACATCTCAAACATTTGCTCCATTTTGCCTTTGTAATCAGCCAGTATTGCATGATTTCCACCAGTTACTAGTAGATCATCCATATACAAGGAGAATATGAGCTGTGTTTTATCACCTTCCTTCTTCACACACAAAGTTGCCTTATTGGTACTCGTTTCAAATCCAAAGTTGGCTAGGTAGCTATCAATTCTATAATACCTGGCTCTTAGAGCCTATTTTAAGCCATACAAGGCCTTCTTAAACTTTTACACGTTGTCCTCTTTGCCTTCAATTTTGAATCCTTTATGCTATTCAACATAAATCTCTTCTTTAAGAAAACCATTGAGAAAAGTTGACTTTACATCTAGCTGATGAATTTTCCATTGCTTTTGCGCAACCAAGGCAACCAGCAGCCTAATTGTGTCAAGCCTGGCCACTGGTGCAAATGTCTCAAAGTAGTCAATGCCATATTTTTTACTAAACCCCTTCACTATCGGTCTCGCTTTCAACTTGTTGAGAGTTCCATCAGCATTATTCTTGGCTCGAAATACTCCTTTACTCCAATGACCTTTATGTTGGCTAGTCTTGCAACTAGCTCTCAGGTCTGATTCTTGTTTATCATGCTCATTTCATCAAGCATGGCCTGTTTCCAACCTTGATGAGCTTCAGCCTCTTCAAAGTAATTTAGTTCAATAGTAGCTACATCTGCTCTTGCATATATCTCATCCAATGGTCTAGTTCCTCTGACTGGTTCATCATCAATACATTGTAGGAGTATCTTGATTAGCTTCAATTTGATCTATTACAAAATCTTCAGCAGCAGTCTCTGATTCATTTTTATCCCAGTTCTAGCTTGACTTCTCATCAAATACTATATCCCTGCTTACAAACACTCTGTTAGGTAAAGGATCCAAGATCCTATCGCCCTTCTTGACACTGCTATAGCCCACCAATATGGCAGGTTGAGCCTTCATGGCTAGCTTGTCTCTTTTTACTATTGGAATATGAGCATAGCATGCGTATCCAAAAACTTTCAGGTGATCCAGTGATGGTTTGAATCCAAACCAGGCCTCAAATGGAGTTTTTTGAATCAAGGCCTTAGTTGGTAGCCTGTTTTAGAGGTATACAACAGTGTTAACTACTTCAGCCCATAAGGTCTTGGGAAAATTTCTCTTAAACAATAGACATCTTGCCATGTTCATCAAACTTCTATTCTTCTTCCCACTAACACCATTTTGCTGTATGTATAGGTGTTGGTGAGTTGGTATTTGATGCCTGCTTCATCACAAAAGCCTTGAAACATGGCTGAGGTATACTCTATTCCATTATCAGACTACAATATCATTAGCTTGCAACCTGTTTCTACCTCTACTACAGCCTTGAACTTCCAGAATACTAAGGCTGCTTTAGACTTGTGCTTCAAAAACTAAATCCAACAATACCTTGAGTAATCATCAATGAACTGGATAAAGTATCTACTGCCATTCAAATATAAGGTCTTTATGGGGCCGGACACATCAGTGTGGACTAGTTGCAACCTTTTAGAGGCTCTCCAGGCTTTGTTTGAAGGGAATGGTAATCTGGCTTGCTTCATTAACTAACATACTTCACAGACTTCTTCTTTCTCAACTGATTTGAAAAAGTTTTCAACCAAATCTCATTTGGTTATCAGAATTAGTGACTTGTAGTTAGCATGGCCTAGCCTTTTGTGCCACAACTTAGATTCATCTAGAACATCTATGTAGGCACTGTCTGAGCCCTTATTCCAGTTCACTACAAGGCTTTTGTCAGCCATAGTCACTGACATGAGTTTGGATCCACTTTGATCACTAATTAGGCATTCTTTGCCTTTGAACACTACTGATACCCCTTTCAAGCAGTTGAGCTATACTAAGTAGGTTTCGGTCTATTTTAGGCACAAACAAGACATTTGAAACAAGTTTGGTACCTGTAAGAGTGTCAATTAGCACATCTCCTTTGCCTTCAGCCTAGTTGAAGTGCCTATTTTCAACTTTCACCCTGTTTTTGAAGCTTCTGTCTATTATCTTGAAGATAGTAGCATCAGGAGTCATATGGTTAGTGCAACCATTGTCAATCAGCCATCGTTTTGTGGCTTTTTTTTACAGTTGAGCAAGAGACTGCAAAGACTTGCTCTTCATGGTCACTGCCTTTTTTTCCTCTTAAGCTTCAGCTATTGGCTGTTGAGGTTGGTTTTGTCTCAGCTTGCCTTTGTTTCTGTAAACTTCCTTAGCATAGCCTATCTTTTTACAGACTTTGCACTGCACATAAGGCCAGAACCAACAGTTTGCCTCTAGATGATCGAGCCTTTTGCAATGTTTGCAAGGCTAATTCCTTCTTCTTGTACCATCTGAACTAGGCTTGTTTGTCCAGGTTTTCTTCCCTTTGTAGCCAGAGGAGCTCGAGGCAGGTCTACTATTGGCTTGAAAGGCACCTTCTTGGTGCTCCTCCTATCTGCTGGCTCTCCTTTGCTCTTGAGCATAAAGAGCATTGATTAGCTCAGTCAGTGAGATGTTGGTTAGATCTCTCGAGTCTTCAAAGGATGAGATCTTGGCATTATATCTTTTAGGCAAGGAGGAGATGACCTTCTCTACAATTCTTGCTTCACTAAACTGGTCCCCAAGCAATTTGATGCTGTTCACTACAACCATAATTCTAGCTGAGTATTGCTTCACTGTTTCTTCCTCCTTCATCTTCAAAATTTCAAAGTCCCTTCTCAAATTCAGTAGTTGTTGTTGCCTTATTCTTTCAGTTCCTTGAAACTCCTCATTTAGTCTGTCCAATGCTTGCTTTGGTGACTCACAAGCCATGATCCTTTATAAGATCACATCAAACACACTGTTTTGGATACAAGACATGGCCTTGTGTCTTTTGGTTCTTTCATCTATGTACTGCCTGATCTGAGCCACTGTGGGATTGGCTCTCAGAGGTGTTGGTTCAGCATCCGAGTTGACAACATCCCATAGGTCAAATGCTTGCAGGTAGGTTTTTATTTTTACTCCCCTATGTGGTAGCCTTCTCCATTGAAGACTGATGGTGCAGCTAGAGAGAATCCGGATGAAGACATGGTTTTAAGGATTGAAATATGACAGGACCAGTAAGAATTGAGCTCTAGATACCAATTGTTGGAACTAAGAACAAAGATGATTAAAGTCAAACAATTTCTTGAGCTTTAAGGCTCGATACTTACTGTACAAACAAGACAACATAATTTGACTTGAAGAACAAAGAAAGAAAATAATTTAAAAACTATCGGATGAAAAATTCTGATGATTTTCATTAACATTGAAATATGGCATAATTCCAATACATATACCAGACATAAGCTAGTAAAAAATAAGCAAGTTTTTACCTAATCACTTACCTACCTCCACTAATTACATTGAAATTTGATAAACTCTACGTGCACACTTAGTAAAGCTGATTTATCAGTTCAAATGTCAAAAAAAATACATCAAGTACATTACCAACCTAGTTCTAATCAAAATAAGTTACAAAATGTCAATTTGAAGTAACAAAATCAGCAGCATTGCCTTCAACTGCAACATGCATGGCTCGTGTTGTAACACCCTGAATTTGGGCCTAGAAGTTTTGGGCCTTGAGCATGGAAGCGGTTGAAGGTAGCTTATAATATTCTGTTGTGCGTGAAAATTTCGTAGTTGAAGGCTTGTTTTAGTGGTTAAGTGTGCTGAGAAGTGTTGGAGAAGTCCTGGGTTCAAACCTGGACTCTAGCAAAAATTTTGGTTTAAGGTGAATCAAACCCTGGGTGTAGTAGGTAGGCCTTAAGAATATTGTTGGAGAAATTGTGACACAATAATCCTTGTGGCTTAGTGGCAAGCAGCGTGTAGAGCATCTGAGAGGAGGCATGGGTTCGAATCCCATGGCAAGTAAAGAGCATTTATTTTGCTAACAGGGGGCGGCAAGAGTTGGTGTTGAATTTAAACTCTGATGATGGAGGGATCCCACATCGGGAAGCTAACATAAGAGTGGATGCGAAGCTGGCTTTAAATAGAGAGAACCATGAAGAGAGTAAAGGTACCCATCTTGGCTGATCCCTTTCGCTTTGTGGCATGCTCGGTTGGGTTGGGCGCCGGCTAAGAGTGCTCGGAGCATGGATTAACTCCATTCTCTAATCAGGTGTGTATTTCTCACAACTTTAGCTGTAGGATGGCTACTTCGGGCCGCGATGGGCTGAAAGGGGCCATGTGGGCCCAATTGGATAAGTTGTTTGATTGTGTAGTAAATATTGGACTAGGCTAGGTGAATCTCATATCTGTGGCTAGATTTGGGCTAAAACGGCCACACGAGCGTGTGGGCCTATTTGGGCCGAGAAGGGCTTTAGGCCCATTCGTATTGTTATCCCTATTTAGAATACTTTAGTTTACTAAATTACTAAAATACCCCCAGTTGTAAAATTACCAAAGTACCCCCGGTTTATAAAATTACCCAAATATCCTCGATTTGTAAAATTACCGAAATACTCTTAGTTTGTAAAATTACTGAAATACCTTTGACTTGTAAAATTATCAAAGTACCCTCGAATTACAAAATTACTGTTTTACCCTCGATTTACAGAATTACTATTTTACCCTCAATTTACAAAATTACAATTTTACGCTCGATTTACAGAATTACTATTTTACCCTCGATTTATAGAATTACCGTTTTACCCTCGATTGACAGAATTACTATTTTACCCTCGATTTACAGAATTATTATTCTACCCTCAATTTGCAAAATTACTGTTTTACCCTCGATTGACAGAATTATTGTTTTACCCTCGATTTATAGAATTATTATTTTACCCTCGATTTACAAAATTACTGTTTTACCCTTGATTTACAAAATTACTATTTTACCCTCGATTTATAGAATTATCGTTTTACCCTCAATTTATAAAATTACCATTTTACCCCTACGGTGTTAAATGATTGTTTTGCCCTTGTGGGCAAGTGACTGACTTGGACTGTGTGGTTGACGGATTTGATTATGAATATATGTTGGTGATATGAATGACTTGACTGTGACTGTTTGATTCAAATATGGGCATGATATTCTGATTCTGTATGTTGTATGCCATGACATGTATATCTGTTGCATGGGATACGGGTTATATTGATGGAGGAAGCGTTCTGGCAGCCTTGCTGTAATCTGGTGGCCTCGCCACATATATTTGTTCTGGTGACTTCGTCACAATATCTGGTAGCCTCGCTGCAATCTGGTGGCTTCGCCACATATATATATCTGTTCTGGTGGCCTAGCCACAATATCTGTATCTGGTGACTTCGTCACAATATCTGGTAGCCTCGCTGCAATTTCTGTAGTGTGTAGCAGTTGGGTGGGTTAAGTAGTCTCCCCACATGGTGTAAGGTTGGTACGAGGGTGTATACGGTTGGATTGGGTTGGGATTGCATTCACATTCTGATTTTGATTCTGTTACCTAATACTGATTCTGATTCTAATTCTGTCACCTAATTTTGATTCTGATTCTGATTCTGTCACCTAATTCTGATTCTGATTCTCATTTTGATTCTAGTTCTGATAATGTTTCTTATTCTGTAATAGGCTAAGGCCCATCTGGTACTGTCTGTTATATTGGGCTAAGGCCCAATTGATACTGAAACTGTAAGTAAGGCTGGGGCCAGACTTTTAATTCTTTTATATGACTAACTGTTCCTTTTTATAGTAGGGGATTTCACACTGAGTTTTCGTAAACTCACCCCGTTTATTAACCTTTCAGGTAATTTCCAACCTTAGACGGATCGAAGCTACGAGGGGCTCGGAGGAAGCCACACACACTGTTTGTTTTATAGTTTTGATTATTACTTTTAAATGTTTTATATAGGTTGTAATAAAGCCGTTGTAATTTTCTAGATTTCAAATTTGAAATTTTACTTATTGTTCTTATAATTGCTAGTATTAGAATACGGTTTTCCAAAGCAACTACTGTTGTTCAAAACATCACGTATCCGCAATTGTTTTTAAATCAAGCTTCTGCAACTGCCAAGATTTTTACAAAGTTGTTAAGAATGTTATTCAGCTGAGGTTTCTAACAAGGTTTAAAAAGGGTATAAGTTTTTAATTATTATGAAGGGTTTTTAATGGAAACATGGTTTCTGAAAAACACTTCAACGTGACACGCCAGATTCGAGCCAAACTTCCAGGTCGGGTTTGGGGTGTTACACGTGTAGCTTGTTCTGCTTCTTGGTTACTTCACATGCTGCATGTGCTGCATGTAGGCAAACTTAAATATCATTGCTAAGAGAATTGGCTCTCTCCTACACCACTCGAGCATTGTCCTCTTTTTCCCAGAAAATAAAGTTGTTGTAGTTGTTCCAAAGAATAGTGAAGAAGTCAGCAACAGCTTTTTGTCCAGCCTGTGAAGCACGTCCTCAAGCCAATCTATATAGCAGGCATACTCCTTTATTAGCAACCTATTGTCAAAACCACAGATCATAAAGAAAAATTTGGCATTTAGGTAATCCTTAAGAGCATGAATCAACATTTCATCGCAAGCTCCACATCTTGGACAGGCTTCCTGGAAACCATGGCGGATAGAAGCTATTTTGATGTTGGTGGAAAGAATGTAATGGCCAACTCACCATGAAAAAACACATATTTTTGGTAGCATTTTTTGCTTCCAAATAACTTTCCAATAAGCTCTATGAGGGCCAAAGCCAACTTGTCGAAGGAAGAGCCAAGAGTAGCCGTTTTTGACGTGAAGTAGCCATAAGGATTGTGAAACCACACCATTCTATCATTTGATCCATTTATCATTAGTGGCAATTTGCAAATATTTCCCCCTTATAAGTACCATAAAGCATCGTCACCCCTTCTTTATTCCAGCATTGATGGTCAAAGTACGATAAATCACACACCTTACTTTCATGCATGTTAGGAATAGTAGGGTTTAATGCATCACCATTAAGACCTTCCATACCCCAATTGTCTTTTCTAATGTTGATAATCTGTTTGTTTTCCACTTGCCACCTAAAGCCATCTTTAAGAACTTTGGCAGCTATGTTTATGCTCGACCAAATGTAAGATGGTTTTTCCATGGCTTTTGGATGAAACAAGTTGACATTTGGAAAATACTTGGAGCTCATGACTTCGTGACACAGAGTGTCCCTATGATTAAGAAGCTTCCAAACTTGCCGACCAATGAGAGCAATATTGAAAAGATAGAATTCGCGGAAGCCAAGCCCTCCCATCTCTTTGGGGTGGCAAACTTTATCCCAAGCTATCATCAACTAGCACTTCCCTTTTTCCTTACTCGTCCACTAGATTCGACTACACTTTGATTGTAACTCATTTAAGATGCCCCTAGGAGCAAGAAAGATTGAGAATGCATAAGTAGGAAGAGATTGTAAGATAGCTTTGATGAATATTTCTTGGCTACCATATGAGAGGAGCCTCTTTGACTAGTTGTTGACTCTGCATAAGATTAGGTTAGTAATGTATTTGAAAGCCAATGACTTCTTTTTACCTATAAGAATTGGAAGACCAAGATAGTTGTCAAGTTTATCAACAACTTTCATCATAAGAATATTGCCATACAATTGGCAATGATTATTAGGGGTATTCAGACTAAATAAGTCATCGATTTATCATGATTGATTTGTTGCCCCGAGATTTTCTCAAATTCCTTAATGATATTGAAAAAGCCTTCAACCTCACTATTTTTATTTCTAAAAAAAAGTAAAGCGTCATAGACAAAAAAAATAGGTTATTTATACGATGACCATATTAGCTCGCCCTAATACCCCTAATAATATTATTGCTTTGGGATTTTAAGGGCATACTAGATAACACTTCCATGCAAAATAAAAACAAGTAAGGGGATAGTGGGTCTTCTTGTCTAAGACCCCGCTCTGAGATAATGGCATCCGAAAGACCCATATTGCATTTAAGGACATATCTTACCTACCGAACAAAATGCATTATTTGATTAACCTACGCATAATCAAAACCAAATTTTTTCATAACCTCCTCAAGGAAATTCCACTCGACAAGATCATATGCCTTGCTCATGTCGACCTCAATAACAAAACCCTTGTTAGGGCCATTCTTTGAACTCTAAAGGTAGTGCATCAATTCATGTGCAATGATAGTATTATCATGAATCATCCAACCCAGGACGAATGCACACTGGTTCTGATTAATGCACAAAGGGAGAGCATTTTTCAGTCAATTTATAAAGACTTTCAAAATGATTTTATAGTTCACCCTGCATAAACTAATTGGACAAAAATTAGAAATATTAGTAGGCTCTTTAATCTTTGGAATCAAAACAATCATCGTATCATTAAGACTGGTGAAATCTTTGTTTCCTTTTAAAACATCATGCAAGAGATTAAGAACGTCTTTACCAACCAGATCCTAATTATCTTTAAAAAAGATACCTAATAAGCCATCAATCTCGAGAGCTTTCCAATGGTCTATCTGATTAAAAGCATGGAGAATTCTGTCATCCGTAAACTCCTTGGTAAGCATAACGCTTATGTCTTGGGTGATGCTTTTTTTAATGTAATTCAAGTTCATCTAATCACCCTAAGAAGCTTCTAACTTGAACAAATTATGGAAATAGTCCCAAGCCACTTTGAAAATTTCATTTGTCTCACTCACATAGTTGCCATTTGATTTTTTGGTCCTATCAATCTTGTTTTTCCACCTTCTACTAGTAGCTCGAACATGGAAAAATTTAGTGCTTCTATCGCCCTTCTTTGACCATCTAATGTGGAAACGTTTAGCCCAGTATCTCTCTTCCTTTGCGTATATATGGCCAAGCTTGATGCAAGTATCCCTAAGTTTTTAGCACTATTATTCCTCTGGGGGCCATCAATGATTTTATCGATTTTTTCTTGTAAAGCATGAATTTGGTTCTTCATTTTATTAAAACGATCATTCTGCCAAGACCCTAGCTTCCTACGAACATTTTCCATTTTTTTAATAATATCATTATTTCTACAGTTCCATGCATTTGTGATAGCATCTTTTTCTTTCTTATTATTAGCCCAACACATATCATATTTTATGGTCAGCCTCAGGTCTTTACTTCTTTCTTTAGGCTTGCGCCCAGCAGTGTCCAAGAGAATTGCATCATGGTCAGAGGTATTCTATTGCACCACCATTGTAATACCCCAAAAATTTTTACAGTAAGATATTATCCTTGATATAGTAAAATAAGAAAATAAAGTGACAAAAAGGGAAATTTTAAGTTATGTCAATATTGGGAAGTATATTATGATATATTAATTCAAGAAAGGACTAAATTGTAAAAGAGAGAAAAGTTTTGTTGCGCAAGAGTAAATACTCAAAATTTGAGGGGTTAAAGTGTAAATATGAAAAATTTGAAGGAGCAATAGTGTAAATATTTTAAGGGTGGAATGATCTAGAAACTAAGGAAAATGGATGAATTAGGACCAGATTGAATAGATGAAGAACTATAAGGGACTAAATTGTAGTTTTACCAAATTAAATGATGACTCAAGGATGAAATTTTAAAAGATAATAAAGGGCAAAATGGTCAATTGGAAGAGAGAGAAATCTAGAAAGTAATAAGATGCTAGAGATATTTTGATATTTTATAATTATTTAATTAGATAAATATTATTTTATTAATATTTTAATAAGATATTTTATTATTATTTTATTAGTATATAAAGAAAGAAAGATGAGGAATTCTCATCCATTTTTCCCATGCAAAACCAACGTGAGAAGAAGAAGAAGAAAAGAAGTTTTCATTTCTTTACAATTTGGTCCTTTTACCAAAAATTCACCATTTTCACCCAAAAATCAAAAGAATTTCCATAGCTACCAAGAGAGAAAAATGTTAAGGAGACTATGGAAAGTTAGAATATCAAGTTGGATTCAAGAAATGGAAGCTGAAGGAGAGAGAAAATCAAGATGATGATTGAAATCAATAGAACAATGTAAGAACATCATGATTTCAATATATTTTTAAGTTTGATATTATTGAAAAAGTATGGGATTAATGTTAATGTAGAGTTTCCTTACATATGGTCCTATGTTCTTGATATGTTAGTGAAGAGAAAATAAGAGAAAGTGATGAGAAATAGTGTAGAAAAAGAAAAAAAAGGGTGTTATAAACATGGTAATAATATCTTGCACTAAAATAGTTTTGGACAGCAGCAGTAGTCTAACTTTGAAAAATCACCAAAAATTGTAAAAATTGAATTATAGATAAATAAAATATGAAATTAAATCTTATTTAGTCTAGTTTCTTATAGAAGAAATTATGTAAGCAATGGAATTGTAAATCATGAGATATAATAAATTTTGTGAGACAAGGTCAGAATGATTTCGGGTTCCCCTGTTCTGACTTTGGAAAATCATCAAAAATTGGAGAAACATAAGTAGGGGCTTAAATTTATATTTTTAGAATCTTTAATGAGTATATTTTCAAGATAAATTAACAGGAACATCATTCGAAATCTGTACGAGGAGATAATTAATTTTTAGTGAAGAAGGGTCAAAACTGTAAGACAGCAGAACATGGGTAACTTTAAAGAAAAAACTGCACTTATTGGATAAACCAAAAATTCTGAAAATTTTATGGTAAGAATATATATGAGTCTAGTTTCAAGTAAAATTTTCAGATCTTAATTTTGAGTTCTATAGCTCCATATATAAATAATTTAGTGACTATGACACAGATGGACAGCTTGAATATTCATAAAAGTAAATAATAAGAATTATAGATAATGTTACTTACAAGTGTGTTATATACATTAAGGATGTGGAATGGAGAGGAGGGGGAGGAAAATATATATGAATATTCAGCTAGCATGGCTAATTTGTATGTTTTAGGCTTAGGGACTAAATTGAATAAAAGTAAAAATTCAGGGGGAAATTTTGTAAAAATGTCAAAAATGACCAAATTGAAGGGAATGAATTGTTTTATTATTTAAATTAATAAATTAAATGAAATTATCAATTTAAGATCGGGTGAAAATTGGGAAAATAGTAAAGTACCAAAATGCCCCTAAATCTTGATATTTCTTTAATTTCGCCAGGTAAGTTCATGTAACTTGAATTATATTCTTAAATACTTGAAATGTATGTTATTGATGTGAATATGATTTAAATATCCCTTGTATGAAAATTGATGAAACATTGATATATCTGATAAAAAGGGGAAGAAATCCTGATTGAATGAAAGGAAAATTCGATGGATCTCTGAAAAGGAATTGACGGTAAAAAGGATCTAGCCTAGACTGGTGATCCTATCCTGATATAGCTCTCCCGAAGAATATGTGTAAAATGAATTTAGCCCGAATGGGTAATCCGAATTAGGGTATGAATTTAGCCTGGACTGGTAATTCAGATCCAAGCTCACTAGAGTAATTATCGTTGCAGGGGACTTAGCCTGGACTGGTAATCCCGACAATACTCTATGAGTTTATATTACAGGGGATTTAGCCTGGATTGGTAATCTCGCTGTAAGGATGAGGTTCACGGGAGTGTGCTCTCTGAAATGAAATGTGTAAGACCATGGTTGAAAGATACCATGGCAACATGATATGAGATGTGTAAGACCATGGTTGAAAGATACCATGACAACATGATATGAAATGTGTAAGACCATGGTTGAAAGATACCATTGCAACGTGACATGAAAAGAATAAGACCATGGTTGAGAGATACCATGGCAACATGATGGGAAATGAATAAGACCATGGTTGAAAGATACCATGGCAGTGTGGCATGAAATGAATAAGACCGTGGTTGAAAGATACCATGGCAACGTGACATGAAAAGAATAAGACCATGGTTGAAAGATACCATGGCAACATGACAGAAAATGAGTAAGACCATAGTTGAAAGACACTATGACATCATGTCAAAGATAAATAAGACCGTGGATGGGAGACGCTATGACATCTGTTGAACAATTGATATTCAAGTAATATGTGTCAGATGACGAATGGTTATATGAAATGATTGTGTGAAATGTTTACAAGAACTGGTCATATGGAAATATATGTACAAAATAGTTGTATGAAATAATTATGAAGATAGATAAATGAAATAAGTATAAGTACATGGAACATAATTTATATTAAGTTTGATATAAACTATTACCAGAATAAATATACATAAAATATATGGAAATGATGGAGCATGAAATATAGATATAATGAAATGAATGATATATACTTATGAAGAAATGGTAAGAGAATGATATGTTTCATGACATGTACATATATGATTATCTTTGATATGTTGATACAAGAAAATTATGTAGGTAAAGACAATTATTAAACTCAAGTGTGACATGTCAAGAAAATAAGTATATCAATGCTGAATTTATATGAAATATGTACTAGTATACTAACAATGTTGCTGTTTGATGCTTATACAAGTGCCAAGCTGTTGATTGAATGGTAATATATTTATTTATATGATACATTGAATCGGTAAGTATTTAATTAAAAATTTTTTTGGTGATTTGCAAATTCTAGTAATGCTCTGAAACCCTATTTCGACGTTAGATACGGGTTAAGGGTGTTACAACCATAGCTCCAAGGAAAGGAACAATATCAATAGTGTTATTTGAAATAAGAAAGTGATCTAACCTTTCTTTGACCATATTTTTTCCTTTACTATTGTTGACCCAGGTGTACCATCCATTATCCGTTTTGACATCCACAAGGGCAAGGTCTTCCATAATATCTTTGAACTCCTCTATAGATGCCCTTGCTTTCTTGCAGCCACCCTCTTCTCAGTATCATTTAAAATTGCCTTCTAGTCTCCTCCCACAATCCAATCCTCCCTCACCACATTACCAATGTTCCTCAGAATATCCCACGAACTAGCTCTCAAATTTGGGTCAACATTACCGTAGAAGCCAGTAAACCTTGTTCTCTTGTGATTCTCCATTGTAACAATTGATTAAATTTTGTGTTTCAAGTATTATTGAACGAAAACATTAACACCCTCTTTCCAAAGCAAGGCTAGTCCGCCACTTCTCCTTTCTGAGCTAACTACCAAACAACCCGCCATCCTACAAGCATTACGAATAGGATTAAAGTTATTAGTATGCAATTTGTCTCACATAAGAAAACGATATTAGGATCATTCACAACAAGAATTTACTTAAGCTCACAAACTGTCACATGGTTCCTGAGCCCACTTTTATGTTCCATAGCTCAAGTGTCAAATTATTAATAAATGTAGTTATGTAAAATGTGATATACGCTTAAACGATTATGTGATTATTATGTAAAGGAACCAACGAGTAATGCATGAATAAGTATAATATGAAACTAAAGTTGAACATGTTGTAAATGTGCTAATGGTTCCTTTGTTAATGCATGATGAAATGTTTGTATGGTAGTTATTTTGATCATTCCCTGAGCTTGTTAAGCTCACCCACTCCTTTTTTAAAACCATTGCAGATTAGTTGTGTTTCGGTGTGAGCGGTGTGGTTCCGAGGGAGTGATCCAAGTAAGACTTTAGCATTATTCGTAGGTTATTATTTATTGGTTTATGTTTTGGGGAAATAAAGGCAATATGGTAGACTTTTTGCTGGTTTTTGCCATGATATTTAGGATGTCTTCACGACTTTATTGCTTTATATTTTATGGACACTGGTCTTGATATTTTGATTTCTTGCTCGATTATATTTATGATGTTATGAACTGCTATTATAGACGTTTTGACAATGGTTTGATGAGGTATTAGTTATATGTAGATTAGTTTATGGTTAGAATGGATTATATACCTTATTCTGCTATATTTTTGCTGTCTAGCATAGAGATATTGATATTCAGGTTTTAAAAATGATACCTCCATGATTTTTGAAAGTGAAAGAAGTCAGTAACGTAATTTGATATCGATACCATAGCACAAGTACCGATACTCAGGGTAAAATAATTGATACTTTATGAAAAGTACCTATAATTTCTAAGATTTTGATTTTAAATGAGAAACAGAATGTTGTTTTGGTATCACTTTTCCAAGTATATCGATACCATTTGAGAGAAATATCGATACCTACATGAATAATTTAGAAATTTGGTTTGGTGCTCTAAAAGCATATTTAACTCTCATTTTAAGTTGGCTTGATAAATTTTTAGCATGTTTTAATGATATTCAGAATATGTATGACTTAAAAATTCTTACAAAATGCTAAAATGGAAGGTGTTTGCTTAATAATGAGTGTGATGTGTGACGGTGGTGTGGCATCCTAATATCAATTTTAATGAGTGTGATGTGTGACGGTGGTGTGGCATCCTAATATTCGAGCTCGGTGACCAGGTCGAGTATAGGGTGTTCACTACAGCAAAACAGGTTTTTAGCGGCGTTTTTTGGGCCTATAGCAGTGCTTATAAACGCCACTAAAACTATTTGCGGCGCTTTTACAAGCGCCACAAAAAACGTCAGTAATGACAACGCCACAAACATTTTGCGGCGTTTATTTAAAAAATGCCGCTAAAGGTCATGACCTTTAGTGGCGCTTTCCCAAAAAATGCCGCTAAAGGTCATGACTTTTAGCTGCGCTTTCCCCAAAAACGCCGCTAAAGGTCATGACTTTTAGCGGCGCTTACCCCACAAATGCCGCTAAAGGTCATGGTTTTAGCGACGCTTTCCTTAAAAATGCCACTAAAAGTCACCACTATCCCACTTTTTTGCATTTATCGTTCTTACATGTTTCACATTTGATATTCCTTATAATTTGTAGTTCTAGTGATTTTTCTTCATCGTTTACATTTTTGTTCCTATAGTAATATCAACTATAGCGCTTCGTATGAAATTAGTTTCTTATAAATAATGTGTTTAAATTCAATTTATTACAACAGTTTAAATAAAATTCAGTTAATAAATTTTCTACCAGTAAAAAATAGCAAATAGTAAATACAACTTTCTTTGTTTCACTGAAAAATGATGTTCAAATTTTGTTACACTAAACTGTAAAATGCAAATCTTATATATCACCAGGATCTTAAGGATTTTTCAATAATTAATCAACAGGGAAAATAAGCATTCTACTCTAAATAGGTTCATCGTTGCTACGATGGAGATTTGATACCTTATTTCGATTTCCCGCCTCAAAGGTAATTACACCCTTTCGACCAACTTTACTTATAGACTCAGCTATCATATTTCCTATTTCATTGTTCTTCCCAGGACTAACAGCAGCAACATCAGCAAGTTCACTGTCTTCAACCTAAACCCCACCGCACACTAATTATATTCCCTTCAAATAGTAAAATAAAGAAAACATGAAAGCAGGTGAGTATTAAGATTACCTCTTTTGAAATAGCCTTAAGCTTAGATACTAAAGCCCTTGTAGTATTCTCAATGCCCCTAGTGGTTAAGACAAGATTTGCATCGACTGCCACCACCTGAATTACAAGAGCTCTTAGCAATTAAACACAAATAGCATGGAAATGTCTAACTTTAAAGTTCTCTCATGTACCCCAAACATAAGAAATAGTTAAGAAATAGCATGGAAATGTTTAACTTTAAAGTTGTCTCATGTACCCCAAACACAATTAAAATAAGCATGTTACTTTAGTGCAACGCATCATTGTACCTCTAAAAAATAGTATAACCATGCACTTTAAGCTATTGTCAATCACCTCCCAGCAGAAATATAAGTCAATTCAACATAAAGCATTAAATAGAAAAACAAAAAAGTTATTTTTTAAAAAAAAAAGAATAAAGAAAATAAAAGAGTAGCTTTGATAGGAGAAGGTATTAGTAACCATGTCTACATAGTCGTGGGATAAAAATAGTAACTTCATCTTACCTGTGCTAAAATAGGAATTAATGCCCCTAGCCAAATATCGAGTACCAGGATGCAGCCCGCTTCGACGAGCTGTGAGAGCAACAATACCTTCTACCTGACCTGAACTTCCAAAACTTCGACTTTTTGCAAACCCCTATACAATAATATCAAGTAAGAAAGAATTATTAAAATATTAACCAAATCTAGACATTATATTATCATGTTGTTACCAATATTATTAAAGTAGGTTAGACATAGAAAATTGCTTTAACAGGATTACAAGATATTATGATGTAGTTGTAGGCTTACTTTTAGGAGACAAAGATGTGAAGACAAAATAGATTAATCATGCTATTTTAGATGCTCAGAAACAATTAAAGGAACACCCCAAGTTCCCAACCCCAACCAAAAAAAAACACTACCCAGAACATTGTTCTGATAGTGAATTTTATGTGCAAAATTTATTTCAAAATGAACAAGTAGCAGCAATAAGAGAAGAAAAAGTGAACAATATTCAAAGATGACAATAAAATAAGAAATTCCAGTCATTCAATGTGTTACTGCTTCAGGAAATAGCAAGTTTAACTACATTAATTTATTTAATTCTAAAGTTAATTAGGCGGAATTTCTGAGAGATTTGATCTGAAGCTCTGATTCATGTTTGAAGTCATGTATTTTCATGCTCTATCATTAATTAATCCAGTTTATAAATTGATAAAATCCACAATATTCACTATCCTTGATGGGGAAACTCAATAACCTGCTAAAACAAAATTAAATAAAATGTGCCTTTTGGGGTTTGAATATTAATATTTGCAACCCCTTCCCTTAGATACGACCTCCTTTGTACCAAAAAAAAAAGATTAACCCATCTTCATTGATGATCAATACACCAAAACCAAAAGATATGAATAGAAGTGCACAATATGGTAACGCAAAATAGTAAATGTTAAATACCAAGCAGCGATGTGAATCCGGATTCTCAGCATCCAACCTTAGCAGTAGCTTTACAGCCTTCAGGAGAAAGAAAACAAAAATAACAAAAACATATTAATATGAGATCATGAGCTAATAGAAGTACAACTGAGCAAAACCATTGTTCTTCAACTCATATATTACACAAATTGTTTAATCTCAATACAATAGAGCAAAACCATTGTTCTACAACTAATCATAACAAATGAACACGCATGCAAATTACTGAATTAGTTAATATTCAAGTTAAAAAGATGAATTTAAAATTCGCATACCTTGGTATTTCTAACTAACCATTAAATAGGGATATTGATCAGACAGTCATACTTACATGAGTTTTATAACACAATAGATAGTAAATTTGATAAAAAATAAATACTAACAGCTGAAATGATTATATATTTAAATATTTCTTTTTTCAAAAATGAGAATTATTTGTTATTTTTATTTTGTCATTTTCTGTTTCATTATATCAAAACTAAACTATCCTAAAAACATTGACAGTGGTAATCAAGCACGGATTCAATCCATTGGGATTTCACCTATTGATAGTTTCTTAAGTACAGTCAGAGTTTAATTCGGATTCACGCAGGCATATGCATGTGAAAATGTTGGTAAATTGAGTAAAGAATCCCTCATTTGACGGCAAAAAACTTCCCAACAAAGGACTGGTTTTAAATGAACAACGCAGAAGGGTTTAAATCTAGAAGAGAGACCCTGAAGATAACTATAGATTTGACTAAAAATACCAGTAAATCCAATAAGCGCTAATTATAAATCCAATAACAGGGTCTGATAACAAATTATAACACAAAACTAACAACAAAAAAAACACAAAATAGACAAACAATCACGCAGCAAAACTAGAGCAAATACAAGAATTTTAAAAAAAAAGATGATAAATCGCAGCAAAGCTAAAAACAAGTAGCAAAGTCAAACTACGCAGGCGATCCTTTCGTTAAGTTTTTCCTTCTCATAATCCTGTTCTGCAGCCTGCATTAAAGTAATAATATAACTAATTGCATACTCAATGTCTGCCACGAATATTCATTGGTAATTCATTACTAGGCAAGTGAAACATAATTTATTCTGAATCCAGAAATATTCATTGGTAATATCACTTAAATCTGTAATCAAACCAAATATATTTCTAAACCAACTAAACAGGACTATAGAAGGACCAATACAGGGAGAAAAACCACACCAAATAACAAATAACATTAAAAAAATTTCACATGACTGGACCAAAAAATAACAATGAGGTAATATCTATATTAACAATACAAATAACATTTGCACCTGTTCCTTGTCAGCAAGAAGAACGTCTGTAGTAGCATGAGGGGATTCCAAAAATTCCAATAATTTGGCAGTGACTTCCTCCTTCAAAATAGAAATGACTTATACCCAAAGAAGCAAGAAATATTATTGCATAAAAATGGTACATTTTATACATTTCTTACGTACCTTTCTTACACTGGTCCTCATAAATGGAATATTCAACAAATCACATAAATCAACCAATTTTTCTTTAACACATTTGTCAATTTTTTCTCTTACTCTCGCCTTTTGTTTTTCCTGCAGAAAAGATAATACAATGGTCATTAAGAAATTTCCACTTGATGAAAAACAGCTTATACACAATAAGGCATGGGCAATGTATCTTCAATAAAGCCTACTTCATGGAAATGCAACAAGAGAACCGTGCAAGCAGACAACAGGGGAAAAGGGGGAGGCGATTGCAGGTGCAGGTTTTGGAGTGGACCCAGAAGATGCTGATTTTGCTGCAATGTTGGAGAGCATCGACTGACACTTCTCCTGCTTAAATCTACCTAACTTCTCTTGTAATGTCATCACTCAAGACCTTCTTAACCTTCACAACTCTCAAATCCCAGAGACAAAAAAGAAAGAAAAATCTAGCAAATTGTTTAATCTTTCTAAACCTATATCGAATTCGGATCAAAATCTAGCAACCCAATCTTTGATTCCATAATATAAGTAACAGGTGCGTCCATAAAGGAACCTGACTTTGACAATCAAACTCGAGATTGACAGTTTTCAATGGAATTTGGTTCATTAAAAAGCTATTATTCAACGAATCGAAGATAGCAAAAAGGAAGAAAATAACCTTGGTAGTTGGTAAGGGATTTCAACGAGCTTTCGGCTTCAATTTCCATTTAGATTACTATCCTTTGATAAAAGGTTGAGGAGAGAATACGAGTCCTCTTAAATAATAAGCGAAAACGCAGAGACATAACTGCCTTATTTGGGGGATTTAGGGCGTGCGACGGAGATGAGAAAAAGAGGGAGTAACGAGTGGGTAACAAAAAATTTGGGATTTTGATTTCTTTTCTTTGCGGCGTTTCTACTAAAACCGCCATTATAGCTCACTTTTTTGTGGCGTTTTGCACAAAATGCCACTATTGTTTAATTTTAATTTTTTTTATTTTTAACATATTTTTTTTATTTTTTCTTTCAAAATTTTTGTACTGAGGTTATCATTTTTTAGGATTTTTTTAATTTTGAATATTGAACTTTTTAACTAAAATATGAACAAAAATATTAAATATTAAAGTTTTAAGTTTTTTATTTTTAATTTTTAAATTTTAAATTTTTTTGAAGATTTTTATAATTTTTAAATTATCATATAAAATATAAAAGGAAAGTTTAACAGAAATACAATGAAATCGATGAATTAAAAAAAATACAAAATGGCACAACAATACAAGCATTATTCTTTTAATTAGTATGGTCCGCATTAGTTATTTAGATTTTTATATAAATGGCATTTAATTATATGTATACCTAAATTTTGATAGAGATACATCTCATAATTATATATGAATTTCGGTTTAATGTGTAATTGTAGACGTGAAATTCTAATTGTTGTTTAAATGTATAGTTGAAACTTTAGTTTTGATTTAATCATACACATTTTAAAAAATAAATACATCAATATATTTTTATATTGGATAAATATAAATATTTATGTATGCAATATATAAATATAAAATGATATTATATCAATAATTGTGCTAATAATTTACAAGAACTGGGTCAAATTAAAGTTCATGTATACAATTACACACTAAACCATTGTTAGAAAAAGAAACATTTACTGGGGATTTTGGATTTCGAATTGGGGAAAAAGGGGTGATTATTTTAAGGATTCAGATTAGGGAAAAGGGGGAAATTATCTCTTACATAATTTAAACTATAATCATAATTTTAATATATTAAAATTAATATTATCTCTTTTACAATTATATAATAAATTATTTAATATATAAATTACAAAACATTAATTAATCTAAGCCTTAAACCCTAACCCCTAAACCATAATCCTTAATCATAAATATAATCTCTAAACCTTAAAAACCTAAAACTTAACCCATAACCCCTAAGCCTTAAACCCCAACCCCTAAACCATAATCCCTAAACTCATAATCCGTAAACCTTAAAATAGTAACCCATACACTTTAAACCCTAAACCATATACCCTAAACTATAAACTCTAAACTATAATGATAATTAATTCAATATTTTAAAATTAATACTATCTCTTTTATAATTATATAAGAAAATATTTATCATATAAATTAAAAAATACTAATTAATCTAAACCCTAAACTCTTAATCCCTAAACCCTAAACCATAAATCCTAAAACATAAACCCTAAACCTTGAACTCATAACCCTTAACCCCTAACACCTAAACATTAAACCCTAACCCTTAAACCACCTTTAAACTAAAATCCCTAAACCCATAATCCATAAACCTTAAAATAGTAACTCATAAACATTAAACCTTTAACCATATACCGTAAACCCTAAACTATAATAACAATTAATTCAATATTTTAAAATTAATACTATCTCTTTTAGAATTATATAGGAAAATATTTAACATATAAATTAAAAAACAATTAGTGATATACCAAAAATTTTTAAAATTATTTTAAATAATAGTATTTTAATTTTTTCATTTTTGTGGCAATTTTCAAAAAGCGCCGCTAAAGCCACTAAAAGCAACAATGGCCTTTTGCAAAATTCTTTTGCGGCGTTGTTCAAAAAACGCCGCTAAAGATTAAGCATTAGCGGCGTTTTTTAAAAAAGCGCCGCTAAAGATCGAGCATTAGTAGCATTTTTTAAAAAGCGCCGCTAAAGATCGAGCATTAGCGGCGTTTTTTAAAAGACGTCGCTAAAGGTGTGCCTATAGCAGCGTTTCTTAAAAAATGCCGCTAAAGGTTTACATATAGCGGTGTTTTTAAAAAGTGCCGCTAATGCTTGTTCTTTAGCGGCGTTTTTCATTCAAACGCCGCTAAATACCTGTTTTGCTATAGTGGTTAATTTCTTAGTATTTTCTTTGCTTCGGTTGTTGGTATTAATTCACCTTTTTTCATTTGTTATTTCAGGCATAAACTCCCTTGCTTGCTTCCCTGCAAATCGTAGGAATCGATTTTGACCCTCCTGAATAAAAAATGAGTCTTGTAAATCTGGAAACAACTTCTAATCATTTTGGGACTTTTGGGCCTTCGTGAACGCTACCCTAATATCACTCTTCATTCTAGTTTATGAATTTCATTTTTTTTATTCTTCCAGTTTGTGAAATCTAATTGATTTTCCTACTTCTTTGTTCTTTGATATTTATGCACCTTCTGCATTAATCACTAATACGTGGATTTGTTGACTGTAGTTATCATATTCAATAGCTTAGAATTTTTTCATATAAATTACAATTCATAAATATGTCAAACTTGTGACGAACAACATGATTGGGTATAAGCTACGCAGGTAATTCATGTTTTGTGGATATGTAAACCCCGCTTATGTGTGCTATTTGGCTAGAATTGGGATTCTTTAGATTTTGTTGACACTAACAAATTAAATCTTAGGTAAATAACTTTACGGTTATTTGTTTAATAAGTGAAATAATTTTAGTGAGCTTCTTTCAGTGGAGACTTGTTGCTAGGAGTATTGTTGTAACAATAACAAATTTATTAAAGAATATTGAATTTATCTTTACATTGTTGACCGAACTAGTGAATCAAAATTGAGATTTCGCCTTTCACTAGATTCTGATCGTATTGATATCACAATTTTTTTTGCGATATTTCTTTTAGTAGTTTTATTTTTTAATTTTTAATTTCAAAACCCTTGTTATTTTAATTTTAATTTATCTTGGATCAGTTGTTTTTGTTTGGACCAAATTTTGGTTTGTTTTTGTTGTGTTTCAGTTTATTTCAACTTATCCTAGCCTATACCAGTTGGCATAAGATTTTCACACTTTCAATAAAAATTTTACGCTATTTTATCTTAAAAAGTAAGATTTTTATTTTATAGTTGCATTTAGAAATAAAATATAATCATTGGATACAATTAATATTTTTTTAAAGTATATATTTTTCAATAAATTGTTCAAATGTATATTGTTATGGTATATTTGCGTATATAATATAATTTATCAAGAAATTAAGAATTAGACTATATATATAAACAGGAAAATATATTTAAGAAACAATAATAAGCCTGAAAGAAAACATAAAATACACTAGTACGGTTACCTATCAATACCAAAACAAAAACTTTGCATCCACTGGTATGATACTGACTACTTGATCTAGAGAAGTTGGTAAAAGAAAAAGTATTTAAGCTTTGAGCAGGAGATGGGAAGTTGAGCTATTGACAAATCAAGATAAAAGAAGTTATTGACATATGTTGATATTTGTTGAAGTACATGGATTGGGAATTTGTGTAATTTTAACAAATGAAAAGAAACTTTCATTAAAGTAAAAGTTGTTGCATAAGCATTTAACAATTTAGAGCGATATAAAAAGGTGCTAGAATGCATCGAAAATCCAACAAAATAAATCTTGGAATAAGGCCTCCAAAGACAAGGAAACATAGGTTTTCCATTACTAATTTATTGAAAGAAGAATTGGTTCACAAGCCCTTCTCTTGCATGCAATGTGATCGTATTTCTTGGCTACAACCGAAGGGCTAAAGCAAAACTGAAATTTAAAAGACAGGGGAATCACAAAGACATTAGAGTCGAACAAAAGAATTAGGACAAAGAATGGCCAAGACACAACAAACTTGAAAGCCATTTTTTGTCCACTCCAATGTGCCATAAAAGAACACTCATCTTGTTTTGTGATGTTTCCACGAGATAGCCAAATTTGTAATGAAAACAAGCACCTTAATGCAGGAGATGAGACAACAACTATGAAACAAGCTCAATCATGTTGCTTCTCGAAATTGTTGCTCCAAAACCTCCCCGAGGGAGGCCTTTATGTTTTTCAAAGACAAGGGGTAAAGAAGGAAATAGAAAAAAGTAAAATAAAGATGGAAGTAATAGAAGGGAGAAAGTGGTGGCTAATCACACAATAATGCAAATCTAAGGTTAAGTTTTCTTTTGTAGGAGAGTTAAAGAAAAAAGGGTTTTGTGTACATATTGTGATCGTCTTTTATAATAAGCACTATGTAAATGTATTACTCCATCTTTTTTGCTTAATTATTTAAATAATACACTTTTGATGAAGAAAATATAAGAAATTGCTATTGACATTGTTTTAGAGTATGTATCTAATATATTCAAATATACAAAATGCATATAAAAATTTATAAAAGGTGTTTGAAAAGGTTCAAGCAAACCCTAACATTAGAAAACAAAATCTTGTTTCAAATGGATCAATTCTTTTTTACACATATTAGGTTGAGTTCTCTTTATTTGTTAATTTCATGTATGAAAATTGAAAAAAAAATTGATGCATGATTTTATTAAAATAATAATTATCTGTTAGATATTAGATGATTTAACTAATTATATTATTGCATAATATAAAAATTTATGATGTCCATGCATCATAAAATAATACATATCAGTACAATAAATTATTACAACGACAAGTCTTATTATGGTGAATGATGGATTCAACATGAATCATGACCATTTGATCCATAAGTTTTATCACCAATCCTCAATGCATCCAATTAATTGTGAAATTTGAGAAAATAGAAAAAGCTTGTGATGGTTGAGAAGATGTAACATGATGATTACCTCCCTTCACCGTCAAGAATTTTAGTAAGTCTCCAAATTCATACTTCAACCCTCCTTCCTGTTAAATTTATAAATACAAATAGTGTTATATAAAAAAAAAACCATTTCATCGTTCAATACATATGAAATGGTGCAAAATTATTTTCTTCTAATACATTTATTTTTTTATGATTAAGTTTTTTTTTAAATTCAATTACTACATCTTAGCTCGAGCCAACCTATTGGCTCGACTAACTATTTAGTAAATATAAAATATGTTTACATTAATAATTTCATATTTAAATAAAAATTCAGTACGAGTTGCCAAAAATTTGTGAAAAATCTTGTTCACAGCCTAGCACATATTGGTCAAGCCCATTAAACTAGGTAAGTAGTGTGAGCTTGCCTTGGATGCACTAATCAAGCCAATCAAGGCAACACTTAAAATTTCTTTTTCAAGTTTAGATCTAAATTGGTAATCATATCATACGGATAATTTGATGCTTAAATATATCTAATCATAATAGAAAAAAAGCTAAAGTATATAATTAAATATGTAAACATAAAACCTTGGTTCTAAAACTCCATGTTTCCTCTTTTGTTGACTTGATGTTTAACTCTTCAGCCAACCTTTTCAAATGTTGTAAGGTTCCATCAATATCTACTAGAGCATCAACAAAAGCATCTTGCAATAATCTTGCAAGGTCCTTTCTAGGCACTTCTTGAAGCCAACCACAAGTAAATCGAACCCAAGGTTGTTCCCAAACAGCTCCACCAGATCTTCATACGAGACCTTAATATATATATTATTATACTTCAAGATGATGAATGATTTGATTAAGATTATTACAAGAACTTGGATTTGATTCGAACCTGTCCATTCATGTTCCAAGTGACCATGCAAATGCAAAGGTCAGAATTTATGGAGAAATTGCAGAGATTATCAGCCATTACAGACTTTACTCCATTATGGGTTGGAACTGGTTTGTTGAGAGAATCATCAATGGCTAGTTTCTTCCTCTTTGATCTTTTCACGGCCCCCAACTCTGACCGGCCCATCTCTCTCCTTCTCACGGTTTAGACGCTTAGTGCGCTTCACCTCCTCAGCGATCTTTGTCTTATCAACTAATGCAGCAAAATCTTACTCCCTCTGTGGAGCTATCAGAATCCGTAAACTATCCCTGATACCATCCTCGAACTGAACACATCGCTCGTACTCAGTTGCCACAATCCCTCGCGCATAGCGGCTTAGTCGCAAAAATTCAGCCTCTTATTCAGCCACTGATCTATCCCACTGTGTTAGATTTAGAAACTCTCTCCTCTGGGCATCCACGTAACTAGCACCCACATACTTTCCATGGAAAGTAGCCTTGAAAAACTCCCAGGATAGTCGATCGAGCTGAGTGCCCTCTTTAACTGTAAGCCACCACTGGTAAGCCTCATCTCTCAGTAGTGACACTACACCCTTTAGTTTCCACTCGAGGGTGCATTCGAGATCATCCATGATCCTTTCTGTGGCCTCAATCCAATACTCAGCCACATTAGGGGCAACTCCAGCAATACCCCTGAAAATCTCAGCACCATTAGACCAAAGTCGTTTCGTAACCGACCCTCGGCCTACAAGACCAGTATTGGGCCCAGCTACCCTCTCCAGAATCTGTAACATGGCTTGGGACAGCTCGTCATCCCCAGTCGCACGATCATGAGACCCAGTCTCAGTCACAGATGAAGCTGATGTCTCACTAGTTTCCAAATTAGGTATATGGCCAGGCTACGAGGACCCAGCTTGAGTACCTCTAGGGCCTCTTCCACGGCCTCTTGTACCCCATCCACGAGAACCTCTGGTGCTCATTATTGAATTGCATTTTATCTGTATTAATAGTTTTATGCATCAATTTACAGTTCCAGTGTTTATTAACAGATATTTTGTGGAAAACAGTATCAATAATTCAGAGTTCGTTTTCTTATATCGCAGTCTTACTACAGTTAGTTTACCCTAACTAGAGTGTTTCAGTATAGTCTACTACCTACAGTACTCTCAACATTTCAGTTTAAACAAATAACAGTTTCAAAAGTCTTACAGAATCGACGCTGGAGACTCGGTGTATCACACATTCAGTAAAACATTTTAAAATACTTCAAATCATTAGGAACAGTTCTTTTAAAAATTTCAAGTTTTAAAAGAAACCCAAATCCACAGCCGAGTTTTGTAACCTGGCTCTGATTCCACTAAATATAACACTCCAAACCTGACCTAGACGTTATGGTCAAATTTGGCGATGTCATATTGAAGTGTTTTTCGTAAAATGTGATATCGATGAAAATCCTTTTTCTATTTAACCTCTTTGTATGATCTTAATGATGATTCAAAGACATGTCATTCATTTCCAAAATGTGAGTCATTGTCAAAAAGTTATTAACATTAAAACTTCATTTATTGTGAAAGCTCTTAAAATAGGTTCTGTATTCGTGGTATCTTTGATGAAACATTTATCTTTTTGAAAACTTGCGTCTTTTCCTACTACTAGCAGTTATAAACCAAAACAATTAAAAATCTCAAATTTAATAATAAAAATACAAAGAGGCCATTATTACAGTAAAATACCCCAAGAATTAAATCAAAATCATAAAATACTATTTAAAATTAGATAGATCGTGTGGCCACTGCTAAGTCCTCCATTGCACCGATCCGCCTGTGTCTAGGGATTCCCTGTACAGTTAAAACAGGAGGGTGAGTTTACGAAAACTTAGTGTGTAATCCCATATAAGCAAACAGTCAAAAAATGAGCAAAGTCTGGGCCTAAGCCTTTTTTAGTAACAGTGACAACATCAGTTTGGGCTTTAGCCCCTTTCAATACAAAAACAGTCATGTGTTTGGGCCTTGGCCCATTGCAGTAACAATAATCAGTGCAGTAACAGATTAAACAGTATACAAGTCCTACCTATCCAGCTTCTACACTCCATCTCCATCCAACCTTACACTCCATGTGGTGATATAATCAACCCACCCATCCCTACACTCTAGAAAGTACCAAATGTAGCACTAAACAGTAATATGCAGCTGGGCTGCCAGTAATATAGGCTCGAAGCCTTTCAGTACATTTCCTCCAATCAGTATAGAAGCCATCCAATGCAATGCATCATACAATCATGTCTGTCATATCATGGTATCATACATGCATCCAAAACAGTTTAAATGGCATGCTAAAATTACAATCATACACATACATATATATATACATCACACAGAGGTATAACAGTCTTTCAGTCAATTAGGGGTCTAAATAAGCTTACTAACCCAACAGTAGGTCCACAGTCGACTCAGGCGACCCGTGCAACCTTAGTAATCAAACAGTGAAAATGGGCCCACGACCCATATTGCGGGCCCATGTGGGCCCACTCGCCCATTGGCCAACACGACCCATATTACGGGCCCATGTGGGCCTACACGCCCGTGTGGCCCATATGGCCTAAAATGGCCTTGGCCTCATGGATCACACGACCTGGCCCAATATTGCCACACATTCATGTGTTTTACCCGTATGGGGCCCACACTGCCCAATTCGGCCTAGCCCATGAAATCGCACATGGCCGGCCTTATTGATCACAAACCCATGTTTAGTCACGGACTACCACACGAGCGAGCGCATGCCCGTGTGGCATCGTCGTTCACTTAATCCGACTTTTGCCAATTTTCATAGTTGAGATTGTGTTTACACACTTTGTTTGTTTCAACCGCAAAAGTGCACCCAAAACTATCAACACTCTAGTCGACAAACAACTTCACAATCAATCCTAAATTGTAGTTCATTTGAAACCATGACACATAATTAATTGCATATCAATCAAATTAAAACAACCCCTCTTCAAAACACTTGACCAAAATATCGATAGCCACTTACCCTACTTGAACAACCGATGCCTTACACACATAAATCATTGATAAAGAGTGATTACTAGCTCCTCGGTTATTACATGTATTCCAGTCGAAACCCCTATTAACAGTTATTCATATAAATGGTTTGAACCAAAACAAATCACACACTTACTGAAAGCGCAGAACCGCGTAGCGGGAAAGGGACAATTTAAAAATAAAACCAAAAAAGAAAAGAGGGTTAAAGCCACAAAAATTCAACAGAGGGTAGAAAAGTAAAGAACGAAAGCCACAAAAATAGAAAGGGATGACACAAAGAGGGAAGAAGAAGAAGAAAAGAATCGGTAAAAGAGGAGAAAGGAACACCTGTCGTAGAAAGGGGCAAAGCGAAGGGCACAAAAAGAACTATAGCAAAATGCACCTAGCAATAATTGGTTAGGAAAAGAGCAAAAAGATGAACAGTAGCCTTCAAAAGCAGAGAAAACTATCGTTAAAATCTTCAGAGAATTGAGAGGAGCCAAATTTTTTTGAAAAGAGATAACAAAATAAAATAAAATCCCTCAAAAACCTCCTAAAAACTGTCCACTACATCCCCGCACTTCTCAAACACTCAAAATTTTGGTCAAACTACAACTCTTCCATGGCCAAGTAGTAAAAATAAATCCCTTTTGATCGCGCAGAGATTCGAACCCTAGACCTCCCAGTCACTTAACACAACACTTATCCACTAGACCAGCAGGCCCATTTTGACATATTTTACCCACATTTATTTATAAGCCTATTGACTAGAGATAGGGGTTATTCCATTAAAAACAAAAATTTTGCTCAAGCTAAGGCTTGAACCCAAGACTTCTCAGACACTCCCAAAACACTTAACCACTGAAGCAGATAGATATTTTTGTCACAAACGTACAAAAATAAAGATTAAGGATTTTTGTGGCGTTACAGTTCGCATGCCTTAGTATTGTGAGTACTCATCTTTGTCATTTGTTTTTGGGACATTGAGGCCCGAGATAGATTTGGAGAGATAAGGGAAAATGAGCTAAGCTCCATTCACTAAGACCTATTTGGTGTGTTAAAGAGTGCAAGCTATATGCTATACTTTTGGGATATGTATGACTCTACGAGTCACTTGGTGTGTTAGAGATCCGTGTATCCGATGTATGGTGATAAAGCCCACTTTTATGTTTCATAACTTAAGTGTCAAATTATGAATAAATGAGATTATGTAGAATGTGATATATGCTTAAATGGTTATGCAATTATTATGTAAACGAACCAATGAATAATGTATGAATAAGTATAATATGATACTAAAGTTAAAAATGTTGTAAATGTGCTAATGGTTCTGTCGTTAATGCATGATAACATGTTTGTATGATAGTTATTCTAATCATTCACTAAACTTGTTAAGCTCACCCACTCCTTTTTAAAACGATTGCAGATTATTGTGTTCCGGTGTGAGAGGTGTGGTTCCGAAGGAGTGATCCCAGTAAGACTTTAGCATTATTTCGTAGGAGCTTATTTATTCATTTATGTTTTAGGGAAATAAAGGCAATATGGTAGTGTAACACCCTAGTAAATTTGTTTCTGTTTCTATAAAAATCTACCACAAATGTGTATCTTCTTTAGTGGTTAAGTGTTCTGGGTGTGTGTGAGAGGTCCCAAGTTCAAGCCCTACCTTTGGAAAATTTTGGTTATTTTTAGGTCCAAGCCTTACCCTTGTTCAATGGGCTTATATTAAATTTCTTGTAAATTCATATCAGAATGATCCTACTGGTTCAAGTGGTAAAGGGGTTGGTGTGTTGAAGGTCTTGTGTTCGAATCTCTACGCGAGCGTGGATGATATATTTTTACTCGATTGTCTGATGGTTTTTTAGTGGAGTTAAAATTCTGAAGAGGTTGTGACTTAGTAGGTTAGTGGGAGAAAATTAAGGGATATATTATCATATCTTTTATTCTTTTTCCTTTTTATTAATTTTCTTCTTAAAATTCCAATTTCTTTCCCCAAAATTCTGACGTTATTTCTGCTTCTTTCTCTATTCTATCCTTTTGTGTTCATTCTCTTCAATCTGTGCCCTCATCTGTTCATCCAAATTTATATTGTGATTCACGATGTTTGTTAATTGGCTTGGTAAGTGAAGTTGGGTTTTTGCTAACTTTTGGTTTTGGAATTTTGGGGCAATCTTATTATTGGCTGATTAATGGTTGTAATTGGTGGATTCTGTGGCGTAGGATAATACGGTGAGGCAAAGGTTGTCATTTTAGCGGTTTAGTTTGATCATGTGGGCATTTTTTTGCGTAGTAAGTTTTTGGGCATCAATCGATTTAGTTTTGTTAACTCTGTTTTAGTCGCTTAAGGTGTTATGTATTCTAATTTTAGGTGCTGGTGGTCTCGGAAGTGATTTTGCTTCGAAAATGAACCAGGTGTGTACTCGAAACGCAAAAAAATAAGCTTCGGTGAAAGCCAAAAAACCCATTGTTGACACCACACGGGTGTATGGTTACCTGTGTGGTTGGCCATGTGGAAGACACGGCCGTGCGGTCAATGAAGGTATGGACGTGTACAAGATACAGTCGTGTGGGCCCATACAGGTATGTCACATGGGCGTGCAGAATTTGGGCCATGCAGTGCGGGCCATATGGGCAAAAGCCAATCTGGGCGTATAGGCCACACGAGCGTGTGGGCCTGTAATTTTGAAATTTTCCCTAAGGTCGCACGGGTCGCTCCAATTGACTATGGGCTTATTATAGGGTCAGTGAGGGCTAGTTAAACCCTGAATTGAATGCTATGATATTTTGATAGATTGATCTGAGTAGGGTACTAAATGTATGCCTGACTATTCTGATTTATGTATATCAGTTATTGGTAAAAAGCATGTTGAGCATGTCTACTTTGTTATATCTGTGTCTAAATTTCTGTATCTGTAATTGGGGTGGGATTTGTATATACGGAGGAAGTATTCTATTTGGTGTTAATCGTTTTTATTCTGGTAGCTTGGCTGCATATTACCTGATATGTGTCTTAACGGCACAACGTGGTGTGTCGGGATGGGTGGGTGTTTTTAACCCCACATGGTGTGATGGGATGGTCGGAGTTGGTGTGTAGAGGATAGGGGTAGGATTATGCACGTCTAAATCTGAAACTGAATATGTATATGTATCTGACTAAGCATATGATTCTGTATGTTTGCATGCTTAATTCTGTTGGGTTACACACTGAGTTTACGTAAACTCACATATGTTTGCCTTTTTTGTCAGGTAATCCATAGACTTAGGCGGATCGGTGCAGTAGAGACTCAGCGGTGACCACTCGAACGTAAATTGATAAAACTTAATTATTTATGGGTTATTCATGAATTTGGTTATATTTTGAGAGTTTGTAAATTCTAGGACTTTCTGGAGTTTTTGGGTTTTATAATTGTTGGTTTTGGTTTTATATGTTGTTAAACTACATGTTTAAACAAAACGTTTTCCTCTAAAAATGACAATTTATACGCAAACAAATGTTTTACTAAAACATGACTGCATTTTCAAATTATAATTGTTTTAAGGCTTTTGCTGTAATAAGTTTTGGCAAATGGACTAATTAACAGTGTTTTCAATTAATAATGTGAATGTTCTGATGAGACAACTCTGTTTTCAAAACCTCTACCTTGTGACACTTCCGGATACGACCATAACATCTAGGCCGGGTTTAGGGTGGTACAGGTAGACTTTTTGCTGGTTTTTGCCATGATATTTAGGATGTCCTCACGACTTTATTGCTTTAGATTTTATGGACACTAGTTTTGATGTTTTTATTTCTTGCTAGATTATATTTATGATGTTATAAATAGCTATTATAGACGTTTTGACGATGGTTTGATGAAGTATTAGTTATATGTAGATTAGTTTATGGTTAGAATGGATTATATGCCTTACTATGCTATATTTTTGTTGTCTGGTACAGAGATAATGATATTTAGGTTTTAGAAACGATACCTCCATGATTTTTGAAAGTGCAGGAAATCAGTAATGTAATTTGATATCGATACCATAACACGAGTGTAACACCCCAAACCCGGCCTAGACGTTATGGTCGTATCTGGTAATTTCACACGATAATGTTTTTGAAACCTCGTTGTTATGATGAAAACATTCCATGTTATTATCTTTAGTAAACCATTGTTAGAACTTAAGAAGCCGCCTTGATTCACTTAAAACATTTGCTATGAAACATCCCTCATTGCGAAAGCTTTAATAAAATAGTCTAAGTGATCATGCGTTTAGAAAATACTTTAACTTTTTGAAAATCGAATTTCTTACGACCAACAAGTATAAATCCATAAAATAAAATAAATAAATAAAAACACAAATTTAAAACCAAAGTCACAGAGGGTCCTTAAATTACAATCCAAATAATCAATAATAATCAAATTATAAAACATAAATTGAAAACCATGAAGTCCAAAAATTACTGTGGTCACCGCTGAGTCCTCCGTCACACGATCTGTAACGCCCTGATTTTTGGGCTTGGAAGTATTGGGCCTTTAGTCTAGGTTCAGGTGGAAAATGGCACAAATAATTTGGATGTTATTATTATTTTGTATGTTTAGTTTAGTAATTAAATAAATTACGAAGGGTTTATGGTGTGGGAAAAAAAGGCCCAAGAGCAAATTTAATTCGAGGCAATTCCTGAATTTTAATTTTGGAAGAGAGGGTTCTAGCGATATGGGCTTTTAAAGTTGAGGTGGTAAAATAAGACACAAATAAGGCCTTGGTAAAGTGGCAAGGTGGCACCACTAAGTTCCTAAAAAAATAGCGTCTCGGAAGGAATTAAAGGTCCAGGGTTCAAGTTGCAAGGTAAGCATATTGTTACTTTTTAATTTTAGGCATGTGCCGGGCATGTGATCACTTAAGTGAATTTCGGCAAGGGCCTTAGGGAGGTTGGGCCGATTGTTTTAGTTGATATTAGGGTTAGGTTCTTTTCTTTTTTTGTCTTGGAGAATTAGGGTTAGCCACCTGAAAGCTTTCACTGCCATTCATCTTTTCTGAGTTCTCACAAAAGCCGAAAACGCAAATTCTTTCTCCTTGGTGCCGATTTCTTCTTCCTCTCTTTTTCCTCCATTTTCTTTCTTCCTTTTTGCTTTTTCTTCTAGCCGAAACCTTCTGATCACCTTACTCACCTCCTCTATCGATCCCATCCTCCACAAAACCTCCATAGCCGATTGCCATAAAAGCCGAAATCCCGAAAACTCACTTCTTGTGCCAATTTCTCCAAGCCAAAATCCTTTAGTTATTTTTGTTCTTTTTGATCAACTTTCATCTTCTCTAAACCCTTAGTATCTGTCAGCAACATTACTTCAAAGTTATAGCCTCAAATCGTCATCTTCTTCATCACTTAAAAAGCCGAAATACCATAGATTTAAGGACTTATAGCCGAAACTTCAGATATCCTGGATTCGAGTTCTACTATCGTTTAAAGGATAGATCTGTATCAGATCTACGTAGAAATCAAAGAGGACTAAGTGGTAAGTGCTCATCACCTCAGATATAGTCTTATTTTACAATTTAGAAAAGCCAAAGTCCCTAAAATCTAAGGAGGCTATCAATTTGGGCATAGGGCTTTAAGGGTCTTTAACCGACGATTTCTTTTGGTGATTAGTGTCTTCTAGAGATTTGATCGAAGACTTGGATCTTTGGAACAACTAGACTTAGATCTAGTCATCGGTTTTCGACAAAAAGGTAAGATTCTAAAAGCTTTAGGGGTATGGTTCGAATATGGGTTGCTAGATATTGAGATTGGTTGTTGTGGGTTGTAATCTAAGAATTGTGGTAATCAACTGTAGGACATCGCAAGGGATCTTAGTAGCAGTCATCGCGAAATAAGTGTGTATCAAACACCCTCTCATAGTTCAATTCGACAAAAGCCGAAATGTCAAAATTTCGGCATTTCGTGGGCTTATGAGAGTTCGAGTGCTTACAAGATGTTTAGAAATCATTAGATCTGAAATCTCAAAGTGGTAAGTTAGTCGTGTGTGAAATTTCGTGCACTTTGGTAATTGGGCCTCGATGACTAAAATTGGGCCCAATGCGCCTACGTGCCCATACGAGAAAAAAATGATAATAAAAAATAGGCAATAAGTATGTTCTATTAGACTGTGGAATCGAAACTGCTTAAACTAGTAAACTGGTCATAAAACTTGAACTAAATGGGTTTAAATTGCTAGTGGACACTGTAGGGCCCATTAGGGGTTTTAGGGCCTAATGGCTAAAATTGTGAAATTAAGATAAATAAATTATTGCGATGACAAATGGGCTAGTAAGGACCTTAACATTCATGAGAACCCTTAAAACTGATAAAATTACTGAAATACCTGTATAGGTGGAAAATTTACAGATTTACCCCTAGGAGCAAAATTACTGATATACCCATAGGGTTAAGGTTGACCTGAAAGCATGTTTGACTGCTACTATTTACTGCATGCCATGTTATTATTATTTGATGCATGGGACTGGGTTATTGATGGAGGAAGTACTGAAAGTAGCTTGTCCACGTACTGGAGGCTTTGCCTCAACTTATTGATATCTGAGCAGCAATGCTGCAACTGTGGAGTGTAGGGCTGGGTGGGTTGAGCTATTCCCCACATGGAGTGTAGGGCTGGTACGGGTGGAGTGTAGCGGTTGGTTATAGGCTGGGTTGGGCTTGCATACACAAATATGTTTGTTTTGTTCTGGAATGGGCCTATGGGCCATATTGTTATCTGAAAAGGGGCTAAGGTCCAGTTTATCGTATTCTGAAAAGGGCTTCGGCCCAGTACCCGCGGTTATCTGAAGAGGGCTTAGGCCCAATGGGCTTGAGCTGACTTGGGATTTGGATGGGTTTTCCATATACACTGATTTTTCCAGACTCGCCCCCTTTCTCTTCCATCCTTGTAGGTGAGCCCTAGTTGGTGGACTTAGAGCTGGGCGGGGTTCAGAGTGGCCACGAAGATTAAATTTCTGGTTTTTTTTTAGAAGTTTCAATTAGCTTCCTTTTAAATTTCGCATCTATTTTTGATTATTTCTATTTTGGTTAAAGTTGCAATAAGGCCGCTCTATTATTTTTATTTTGGGATTTTAAATTACTTAAATCGTTTTCAACTTGAGATTCACATCACTTAAATTGATTCCTTGAAATAGGTTAGCTCTAGGGCGCGTTTTTATCAAAAATTACTTACTTCAAAACAACACGATAACCAAGCAAAGCTTCCGCAACGTAAATATTTTGAAAGGAAATAAATATTTTAAATAGACTTAACTTGTTGTTCGTGGACAAGTAATAAGCTTAAAGTGTGGCAATGGATGTGTGCATGTCTAGGATTGGATCATGGAAGAGCTAGGTACTTAAGCAGTCTAATTGACTCACCTCCTCTTTTCTTGAATCCTACCTGGTGCGCAGCTTCCATTCACTTTAATTTAAAACGAAAATATTCTTTAAACACTAAGAAAGATTTTTGATAAAACATGACTTCTCTAGTAACGCTTCAATGTGACAAGCCAGATTCGGTCATAACGTCTAGGCTGGGTTTGGGGTGTTACACGATCCATCTAAGTCCGGGGATTACCTATGCACATTAAACAAAAAGGGTGAGTTTACGTAAACTCAGTGTGTAATCTTGCAAAAACAAACAAACAATCAATATTCACAGTGCACAAATGAACAGTCTTATGCCTAAGCCCTTTTCAGTATCAGTGATAGTTTGGGCCTTAGCCCATCTCAGTACAATGTCACAAATGAAGTAGGGCCTTAGCCCATTACAGTATCAGTAGCAGTAATAGTTATGCAGTAGCAAAATCCTACCCAACCAGCCTCTACACACCATCTCCGTCCAACCCTACACTCCATGTGGGGATATAATCAACCCACCCATCCCTACACTCAAGTAGTAGCAAATACGGCACAAAACAGCAGTTTGCAGTTGAGCTACCAGTAAATTAGGCTTAAGGCCTTTCAGTACACTTCCTCCAAATAACAACCGCCAACCCAATGTAATGCAACATACAATGGATGATATGCTATTATGCAATTTTAGTACATATATATTCAGTTCAGGTATTAACATGCTCAGTACAGATATCATTCAGTCAATTTCACATATTTAGGGGTCTAAGTAGCGCTTACCGACTTTACAGTAGGTTCACAGTCAACTGGGGCACCCGTGCAATATAACACCCCTCACCCGTATCCGATGCTAGGATAGGGTTCGTGGTGCTACCTGACTTAAACTCAACCAACTGTATAAAACTAGGCCGTGAAATTTCAAACAATTTAAAAACTTCTCTTTTGACAAGAAACTATCTCATATATGGGCTTACGAGGCCCAAAACATAGATCCGGGGTTGTTTGCAACCCAACCGAGACCTCGTGAAAACTTAGAAAATTTTCTTGCATCAAGACTCCACACGCCTGTGTGGATATAGAACACACACCCATGTGCTAGGGACACGCTCATGTCCCAAACCCGTGTCTGAAAACCTAGGATTCTGCCAAAACCACACAGCCCAAGAGCACTCACGTGTCCTATAACTGTGTCCTTCCCACAGTCAAGACACATGGCCGTGTCTCTTGTCCGTGTGCTACAAGCATGCATACTGACTTTATGACACGGCCTAGGCACACGCTCGTGTACTAAAATGACTTTAAGGTTTTAAGTGCAAGGGACGCACGGCCGTGACACACACCCATGGGTGTAAGCCTATGTCACGCACTGTCCAGACACACGCCCGTGTGTCTTACCCGTGTGGACAAATTAGGCTATTTCCTAAGCCATTTTGTCACCCATTTTGTACAATCCACACAAGATCATGTCAATATACAATTTTCACCCCAAAAGACACTAATCCATTCAAAGAAAGAACATTATATGCATTCATCAAAATGAATAATAGCTATTATTCCAGGCCTAATACAAAATGAAGGGCTTTTATCTTAAGCCAAAATACATGAACAATTTCTTAATACTACAGCTTCCTAACCTAGCCTTATACATGCCACAATCAAAATATGAATCCAACTATACCGGGTACAACGGCTGATAGTGTGATCGATATCTCTGACTTCAAGGGATCCTTGAGTAAATTGGCAGTACTGAAAGAAAAGGGAATGGAAAGGAGGTAAGAATAAAACTTAGTAAGTTGCATATAAATAAATATACAACAACAATCTCACCGTTTGCCATCATGCTTATAGCTCAAAGGTAAACATAACGTAACTTACTCATTATAATCTACTCGAATCTCATTTTCTAAATCAAGCTCGTTACTCATGCTTATCATATAGGTACCTGTATCACTCACAACATGATCATCCTTTCTTTATCAAAATTGACTTTCACCATTGAACCGTTTGGAATACTACTGGATATTCTATAGACCTTCAACATGGGATATATTGCTGTTGCCATGTCCCAGAGATGGTCTTACACTGGCTCTCATAATATGCGTGCTGATGCATGTCCCGGACATGTCTTACACTAACACAACTCTTAGCCGATGCGTGTCCCTGACACGTCTTACACTGGCTTTCTCTGTCGAGGCCGATGCATGTCCCAGACATGTCTTACTCTGGCACTCATCTCTGTGCCGATGCCCTGTCCCAGACATGGTCTTACACTGGCTCTCATAATATGGCTGACGCATGTCCCTGACATGTCTTACACTGGCTCTCATAATATGGCTAATGCATGTCCTTGACATGTCTTACACTAGCCCTCGTCTGGATGCTGATGCCATGTCCCAAACATGGTCTTACACTGGCTCTCATAATGTGGCCAAAGCATGTCCCAAACATGTTTACACTGGCGCACAAATCACCCAATGTCTTGGCACGAATATCCAGTTCATATCCTAAGGTTTCAACGGGATATTTCTACTATCTCAAATATTACAAGGCATTTTCAATTTATAACTTAACAACTCGTACAATATCAATTCAATGACAATATGAATACAAGTATTAACAGTGTAGTTGTATTATTTACATACAACTTACCTCGTTTTAGAAAAAGTGCTTGATTAAACGGCTTAATCGGATTACTTGGCTTTGCCCCGGTCTAGGCTCGGTTTTGGAAAATCTTGATGTATAATAAAAATATGCATCCATTTAGTCACTAAACACAATTAGGCATTCATAAATTCTCAAATTTGGTAAAATGACCATTTTGCCCTTAGGCCTTGGCAAATGACCATTTTACCCTTATGCCCGAAAATTGATTTTTATCAAATTTCTTCATATTTCAAGCCTATCTAAACTCTTTTTACTACTAGATAAATCCAAAATTCTCATTATTGCACACAATTACCACCTATTTTGCAACTTATGCAAAATAGTCCCTTTAGGTGTTTTCATGCTAACACCTTTCACAAAAGTTGTTTATAACACAACTAGAACTCATATTCTTCCATAAAAATCAGCATATGTCACAAATACATCCATGGAAAAATCCTAAACTCTTGACCATTTTGTAAGATATCACCCTCATTTGAAAGCTCATGCTTCAAGGGTCTCAAAAATGTAAAAAATCTTGAAGAAAACTCATTAAAATCACTTACTTGTGAGAGCTTCAAGTTGCTTCAAATTTTTGAGCTTTCAAACCCCCATTTTAGCTGATATTTTCGATGGTACAGAAGAAGATGAGAAGGTGATATCATCTTTTCTTATTCTATTTTCTATTTTAGTCAAAATTTGGTCACCTAATCCCACCAAAAGTTGAAATTTTGACCACACATGACTCCCATGGCCGGCCACCCTATTTCTAGGCATCTAATTTCCCTTTTGAGACCCCCAAATCATATTCTCTACCTATTTAACACATTTGGATACTAAAAAGCAACTTTTTCCTTTTATGCGATTTAGTCCTTTTTCGAAATTGGACTAGAAATCGCTAAAATTAACTTACCAAAATTTACATGCACTTATATAATTGTACTATAGCCTCAAAAAATAATAATAATAAAAATTTTATAACTTCGGGTTTGTGGTCCCGAGACCACTGTTCCTACTAGGCCCTAAATCGGGCTGTTACATGCAACCTTAGAAACATTTCGATAGAAATGGGCTCACACACCTATGTGATCTGCCCGTGTGGGCCTACAAGCCCGTGTGGCCCACTCGGCCCAAATTGGCCTTGGCCATGTGATCCATTTTTAATGTAACCCATGCTAGCTAAATATTCATATATGTTTTCACTATTTACTTATATGTTCATTCAAAGTTGTCTACTTGAGTCATTGTCACTATATTATTTATATCTTGAGCTACAAAATTCCAAATTAAAATCCGCTTGATGTTTTTGAAACTAGAAGCAAATGCCTTTGTACCATAAAATTTTTAGGATTTATAGTTTATCAAATAAGTACAGTAAAATCTTCAAATTTATCCCTATTCTACTGCTTGATAGCTTCAACCTTTCCTTACTAAAAATTATTTATATATTAGTATGGAATTTGGATGTTGTTTCCATTTTTTTCTCTTAAAAATAGACTATTAAGTATTTAAAAAATAAATTTAAGCCCCTAATTAATTTTTTTACAATTTTTTATGATTTTCCAAATTCAGAACAGGGGAGCCCAAAATCATTCTGACCGTGTCTCACAAACTTTATTATATCTCATAATTTAAAATTTCATTGCTTACACTATTTCTTCTATGAAAAACTAGACTAAAAAAAACTTTAATTTCATATTTTATTAAACCTCTAACTCAATTTCCACTATTTTTGAAGATTTTTCAAAGTTAGACTATTGCTGCTGTCCAAAACTACTTTAGTGCAAAATGTTGATTTCCAAGGTTATAACACCCTTATTTCCTTTCTCTACAATTTTTTTCGCATTATTTTCTCTTATTTCTCTTATTTCTCGATAGCAAGCAATTTCAGCTTTTTGTCGAATCCCATTTTCTACGTTTCGAGTACACACCTGGTATAGTTTTTGATGCGTAAGCACTCCTAAGCCACCAGAACCTAAAAATTGACCAACATATCTCCAGATTAATCACTTAATTCGTTTTTAATCAATCAATTTTGAAAGGAACTCGACTAAAAACCTAACAAAACCCTTACCTCGCTTGAGTGACCATGACGTTGCACAACCACATCGTCGACTCAAAACCACCAGCCCTTTGATTAACTCCTAAACACCAAAAAGGAATCCCCCTTTTAGAGATGAACCAAGAACAATTAACAATAGACAAAACCGTTACTTACAGAACATGCATAACCAACAATGAACAACTGAATCAATTGCAAAGAAAAAGAAAGAAATGGAAGAGGAAAAAAATAAAGGAAATTTCGGCAGCAACTAGGGGAAAGAATCGGCAGAGGAGAGAAAAGAAGAAGAAGAAGAAAACGTCAGAAAAAGTTTGGGGAATTGGAGAGAAAACTGAAACTCTGTTATTATTTTATTTTATTTTTCTTTTGCAACAAAAAGACAATCAGATTAATTTCTGATAACCTCTCCCCAGTTATCTCCTAAAATCGCTCGTTATTACCCGACTAAAACACAACTATTTAGAATTTTTCCCCAACACAACTCTTAGCCGAAATTGGAGAAAAAATACTGTCTCCACGCCATCACAAAGAATTGAACACAGGATCTCCAGCACTCAACTTAACCACTAGACCAGCAGGCCGATTCTGATATAAACTTACCAACAATTAACCTTAAGCCCTTTGCACAAGGTTAAGGCTTTATTTATAAAAATACCAAAATTTTCCCAAGTAAGGCTTGAACTTGGGACCTTTCACACATACCCAGAATACTTAACCACTGAACCAGATACACAATTGTGTGTCACACATACACGAAATCAAAAATTAAAATTTTGGGGCATTACAACTCTACCCCTTTAAAAGAAAATTTCGTCCTCAAAATTTACCTAATCAAAACAGATGAGGATACTGTTGAAGCCTCAGGCTCCCACGTCGCCTCCTCAGTACTATGGTTATGCCACAAAACCTTCACCAGAGGGATAAAATTCCTTCACAGAACCTTAATGTCATGATCAAGAATCTAAATCGACTCCTCCTCAAAAGTCAAGACTGGCCTCACCTCAATCTCCTCAATAGGAACAATATGAGTAGGATCAAAGCGATAGCGCCTCCACATAGAGACGTGGAACACGTCATGAATCCGATCCAACTCCGAAGGTAGCTCCAATTGATAAACAACTGGTCCCACTCGCTTTAGAATACGATAAGGTCCAATAAACCTAGGGCTCAACTTACGCATACAACCAAACCTTAGTACCTTCTTCCATGGCGAGACCTTGAGAAATATAAAGTCCCTAACGAAATACTCAATCTCTCGATACTTTAGATCCGCATAGGATTTCTATCTGTTAGATGCTGCATTCAGACGATCTTAAATCAATCTAACCTTATCCTCAATCTCCGATACTAACTTAGGACCCAAGACACGTCACTCGCCCAACTCAATCCAACATAAAGGAGTGCGACACTTACGAACATACAGAGCCTCATAAGGTGCCATTTGGATGCTAGACTAGAAACATTATTATAGACGAACTCCGCTAGTGGCAAATAATCCTCTCAACTGCCTCGGAAATCAATAGCACAGCTCCTAAATTTGAGCCTTAAGCTCTACAAGATTCTTTGGTGCCATTTGATAGGGAGCAATGGACACTGGAGCTATACCTGGAAGTAGCTCAATCCCAAATTCCAAGTCGCGATTCGGAGGTAACCCCGGTAGCTCCTTCAGAAAGACGTTCAAAAAATCTTTTACCATTCTAATATCCTTAACTATAGAATCCCCAGAATTCGAAACACTTACGTAGGGCAAGAATGCCTCACATCCCTTACGAACCATCTTCTCTGCCATAAGTGCAAAGATCACATTAGATAAGTAATTTCAGCGTTCTCCAATCATGACTACCTACTTATCCTCCTCAGTCCTTAGTACAACCCTCTTAGTCGCATAGTCTAAGCTAACACGATGCTTGACCAACCAGTCAATCCCTAGAATTAGGTCAAACTCCCCAAATGGAAGCTCTATCAAATCAGCTAGGAAGATTGCCTCTTGTACCTCTAAAGGAACATCCTTATATAGTTTGCTAACTCTAATAGATTGCTCTAATGGGCTCAGTACCGTAACCTCACTTGTAGTGCTCTCAACTGAAATCCCTAACTTTCTAGACATGTTGCTAGTTATATATGAGTGAGTAGACCCTATGTCTATCAAGGAAATATACGATACATCACGAATAAAGAACGCACCCGTGATGACATCCGGAGCATCTACATCCTCTCGGCGACGAGTAGCATAAACTAGGGCAGGCTGTCTTGCCTCAGCCTATCCAGCACCTCTGCCCAGTGCTCTCTGCCTATGACCTATACCATTACCACCTCTAGCTTGTCCACGGCCCCTCGGTGGCTGCTGCAATACCCTCTGTGGTTGTGCCATACCATTATCAAGAGCTTGCATCTAATCGGCCCTCAAAGGACACTCTCTAATTCAGTGCTCCAATGACACACTCCGCAAGCATGCCTCAATCCTTCCCTAACACTCGTCCTGATGCCTTCTATCATAATCAGTACATAGCTATAGTCCAGTAACAGTAACAGAGGGCCAAGCTCTAACCGACCCATCAGCTCTGGCCTTTTTCTTAAGCCTCTGTGCAAAACTTGCAAGCTCCAAATCCCTCTTTTCTTACCCCTCTAGCGGTCACAATTTTAGCGCTCAGCGAGCTTAACCTCCTCGATGATCTTCGCCTTCTCCACCAGTGCAGAAAAATCATGCTATCTCTACAAAGCTATCAGGACTCTCAAATTGTCTCTGAGCCCACCCTTAAAATGAATACATTGCTCATACTCAGAGGCCACCATACTTCGCGAATAGTGGCTCAGTCACAGGAACTCAGCCTCATACTCGGCCACTGATTGATCTCCCTGAGTCAAATTCAAGAATTCCCTCCTACGGGCATCCACGTAGCTCGCCCCTACATATTTCCTCTGGAAGGCGATCTTAAAGAACTTCCAGGTCAGACGTTCGAGCTGAGTGCCTTCCTTAACAGTGAGCCACCACTGATAAGCCTCATCCCTCAACAGTGAGACTGCACCCCTTAATTTCTGCTCTGGGGTGCAGTCTAAGTTATCCAAAATCCTCTCTATGGCCTCAATCCAGTACTCGGTCACATTAAGGGCAACTCCAATGACACCCCCCAAAAGGCTCAGCTCTATTGGACCAGAGTCATTCTATAACTGACCCTCAGCCCCCAGATCCAATATTGGGCCAAGCGACCCTCTCCAAAATCCTTAGCATAGCCTGGGAAAATGAGTCGTCCCCAGCCTTGCGATCTTGAGACCCAGTCTCAGTAGCAGGCGATGTTGGCGTCTCACTCGTATCCAAATTCAGTATGCTACCCAGTGAAGAGGACTCAGCTCGAGCTCCTATGCGGCCTCTACCTCGACATCTAGTACCTCGTTCGCGGATACCTCTTGTGCTCATTGTCTAATCACGTTTATCCATATTAATAGTTTTATGAATCAGTTATAGTTCCAGTATTTATTAACAAATATTTTATGTAAAATAGTATCAGTTATTCAGAGTTCGTTTTTGTAAATTGTAGTCTCACTACAGTTTTCAGTTTCTCTACAATTTTTAGTATACACTAACTAGAGTGTTTTCAGTACAATTTACTATCTATAGTAGTTTTAGAATATACTATCCATAACAGTTTTAGTTTAAAACAAATCACAGTTCAGAATACTTACAGGATCAGCGTTGGAGACTTGGTGTATCACTTACTCAGTAAAAACATTTCAAATCATTTGGAAATCAATCAATTTTTTCAAAAGCCCATTTTTTTTATAAAACCCATAATCCACAGTCGAGTTTTACAACCTGGCTCTAATACCACTAAATGTAACACCCCAAACCCAACCTAGACGTTATGGTTGTATCTGGCAATGTCACACGATAGTGTTTTTGAAACCTCGTTGTTACGATGAAAACATTTCATGTTATTATTTTTAGCAAACCTTTGTTAGAGCTTAGGAAGTTGTCTTTATTTATTTAAAACATTTGTTTTGAAACATCCCTCATTGCGGAAGCTTTAATAAAACAGTCTAAGTGATCATGTGTTTAGAAAATACTTTAACTTTTTGAAAACCAAATTTCCTACGACCAGCAGGTATAAATCCATAAAGTAAAATAAATAAATAAAGACCTAAATTTAAAACCAAAGTCCCAGAGTGTCCTTAAATTACAACCCAAATAATCAAATTATAAATCGTAAATTGAAAACCATAAAGTCCAAAAATTACTGTGGTCACCGCTGAGACCTCCGTCGCACCGATCCATCTAAGTCCGGGGATTACCTGTGCACATAAAAAAAAAGGGCGAGTTTACATAAACTCAGTGTGTAATCCTAAAGAAACAAACAAACAACCAGTATTCATAGTGCACAGTTGAACAGTCTTGGGCCTAAGCCATTTTCAGTATCAATGATAGTTTTGGCCTTAGCCCATCTCAGTACAGTGTCACAAGTGTAGTAGGGCCTTAGCCCATTACAGTATCAGTAGCAGAATAGTTATGCAGTAGAAAAATCCTACCCAACCAGCCTCTACACACCATCTCCGTCCAACTCTACACTCCATGTGGGGATATAATCAACCCACCCATCCCTACACTCTAAGTAGTACTGAATACGGCACAAAATAGTAGTTTGCAGCTGAGCTGCCAGTAAATTAGGCTTAAAGCCTATCAGTACACTTCCTCCGAATAACAACCCCCAATGCAATGCAACATTCAATGGATGATATGCTATTATGCAATTTTAGTACATATATTCAGTTTAGATATTAACATACTCAGCACAGATATCATTCAGTCAATTTCACACATTTAGGGGTCTAAGTAGCGCTTACCGACCTTACAGTAGGTACATAGTTGACTTGGGCAACCCGTGCAACCTTAGAAACATTTGAGTAAAAATGGGCTCACACGCCCATGTGATCTGCCCGTGTGGGCCTACACGCCCATGTAGCCCACTCGGCCCAAATTTTCCTTGGCCATGTGATCCATTTTTACTATAACCCATGCTAGGCAAATATTCATATTTGTTTTCACTATTTACTTATATGTTCATTCAAAGCTGTCTACTTGATTCATTGTCACTAAATTATTTATATCTTAAGCTATAGAATTCAAAATTAAGATCCACTTGATGTTTTTGAAACTAGACTCAAATACCTTTCTACAATAAAATTTCCAGAATTTATATTTTATCAAATAAGTACAGTAAAATCTTCAAATTTATCCTTATTCTACTACTTGACAACTTCAACCTTTCCTTACTAAAAAAATATTTATCTCTTAGTACGAAATTTGGATAATGCTTCCATTTATTTCTCTTGAAAATAGACTCCTAATTAATTTAAACATATAAATTTAAACTCCTAATTAATTTTATTTTTTTAAAATTTTTGATGATTTTCCAAAGTCGAAATAGGGGAACCCGAAAATCATTCTAACCTTGCCTCACAAACTTTATTATATCTCATAATTTACAATTTAATTGCTTACATTGTTTCTTCCATGAAAAACCAGACTTGATAAACTTTAATTTTATATTTTATTCAACCTCTAACTCAATTTCCACTATTTTTGATGATTTTTCAAAGTTAGACTACTGTTGCTATCCAAAACTACTCTAGTGTAAAATGTTGATTTCCAATGTTATAACACCCTTATTTCATTTCTCTACAATTTTTTTGCATCATTTTCTCTTATTTCTCTTATTTCTCGATAGTAAGCAATTTCATCTTTTCACCGAATCCTATTTTATACGTTTCGGGTACACACCTGGTACCGTTTTTGATGCGCAAGCACTTCTAAGCCCTCAAAACCTAAAAATTGACCAACATATCTCCAGATTAATCACTTAATTCATTTTTAATCAACTAATTTCGGAAGGAACTCGACTAAAAACCTAACAAAACCCTTACCTCGCTTGAGTAACCATGACTTTGCACAATCACAGTGTCGATTGAAAACCACCAGCCCCTTGATTAACTCTTAAACACTAAAAAGGAATCGCCCTTTTAGAGATTAACCAAGAACGATGAACAATAGACAAAACCGTTACTTTTCGAACATGCGCAACCAACGATGAACAACCAAATCAATTGGACAAAAAAAAAGAGAAACGAAAGGAGAAAATGTAATGGAAATTTCGACAGCAACTAAGGGAAAGAATAGGCAGAGGAGAGAAAAAAAGAAGAAAAAGAAAATGTCAGAAAAGTTTTGGGAATTGAAGAGAAAACTGAAACTATATTATTATTTTTTTGCAACAAAAAGACAATCAGATTAATTTCTGATAACCTCTCCCTAATTATCTCCTAAAATCACTCCCTATTAACCCACTAAAACCTGACTTCTCAGAATTTTGCTCCAGCATAACTCTTAGCCGAAATTGGAGCAAATATACTGTCTCCACGCCATCACAGAGAATTACTCATAAGACCCCTAACACTCCAACACTCCACTTAACCGCCAGACCAACAAGCCCATTTTGATATAAACTTACCAACAATTAAACTTAAGCTCTTTGCACAAGGTTAAGGCTTTATTTATAAAAATACCAAAATTTTCCCAAGTAAGGCTTAAACTTGGGACCTCTCTCATAAGCCCAGAACACTTAACCCCTGAAGCAGATACACACTTGTGTGTCACACATACACGAAATCAAAAATTAAAATTTTGGGGCGTTACAACGAGTATCGATACTCGAGGTAAAATAATCGATACTTTATGAAAGGTACCCATAATTTCAAAGATTTTTATTTTGAATGAGAAACAGAATGTTGTTTTGGTATCAATCTTCCAAGTAGTATCGATACAATTTGAGGGAAATATCGATACGTACATGAATAATTCAGAATTTTTGTTTAGTGCTCTAAACGCAAATCTAACTCTTATTTTAAGTTCACTTGATGAATTTTTAGCACGTTTTAATGATATTCAAAATATGTATGACTTAAAAATTCTTACAAATGCTAAAATGTAAGGTGTTTGCTTAATAATGAGATCAATTTTAATGAGTGTGATGTGTGACAGTGGCGTGGCATCCTAATATTCGAGCTCGGTGACCAAGCTGAGTATAGGGTGTTAAATTCTTAGTCTTTTCTTTGCTTCGATTGTTGGTATAAATTCACCTTTTTTCATTTGTTATTTCAAGGATAAAACTCCCTTGCTTAGTTCCCTGCAAATCGTAGGAATCTATTTTGAGCCTCCTGAATAAAAAATTAGTCTTGTAAATCTAGAAACAACTTCTAATCATCTTGGGACTTTTGGGCCTTTCTGAACGCTACCCTAATATCACTGTTCATTCTAGTTTATGAATTTCAATTTTTTTATTCTTCGAATTTATGAAATCTAATTGATTTTCCAACTTCTTTGTTCTTTGATATTTATGCACCTTCTGCATTCATCATTAATCTGTGGGTTTGTTGACTGTAGGTATCATATTCAATAGCTTAGAATTTTTTTCATATAAATTACAATTCTTAAATATGTCAAAATTGTGACGAACAACATGATTGGGTATAGGTTATGTAGGTAATTCATGTTTCGTGGATATGTAAACCTCACTTATGTGTGCTATTTGGCTAGAGTTGGGATTCTTTAGGTTTTGTTGACACTAACAAATTAAATCTTAGGTACATAACTTTAAGGTTATTTGTTAATAAGTGGAATAATTTCAATGAGCTTCTTTCAGGGGAAACTTGTTGGTAGGAGTTTTGTTGGAAACTATAACAAATTTATTAAAGAATATTGAATTTATCTTTGCTTCGTTGACCGAACTAGTGAATCAAAATTGAGATTTCGCCTTTCACTAGATTTTAATAGTTTTGATATCACAATTTTTTTTTTGCGATATTTCTTTTAGTAGTTTAAAATTTAATTTTTAATTTTAAAACCCTTTTTATTTTAATTTTAATTTATCTTGGATTAGTTGTTTTTGTTTGGACCAAATTTTGGTTTGTTTTGGTTGTGTTTCAGTTTATTTCGGCTTATCCTAGCCTAATTGGCATAAGATTTTCACACTTTCAATAAAAAATTTACACTATTTTGTCTTAAAAAGTAATATTTTTATTTTATAGTTGCATTTAGAAATAAAATATAATCATTGGATGTAATTAATATTTTTTAAAAATATATATTTTTCAATAAATTTTTCAAATGTATATTGTTATGGTATATTTGCATTTATAATATATTTTATCAAGAAACTAAGAAATAGACTATATACATAAACAGGAAAATATATTTAAGAAATAACAATAAGCTTGAAACAAAACATAAAATACACTTGTACGGTTACTTACCAATACCAAAACAAAAATTTTACATCCACTGGTATGATACTGACTACTTGATCTAGAGAAGCTGTTAAAAGAAAAAGTATTTATGCTTTGAGCAGGAGATGGGAAGTTGAGCTATTGACATACTTTGATATTTGTTTAAGTACATGGATTGGGAATTTGTGTAATTTTAACAAACGAAAAGAAACTTTCATTAAAGTAAAATTTGTTGCATAAGCACTTGGCAATTTAGAGTGATACAAAAAGGTGCTAGAATGCATCGAAAATTGAACAAAATAACTCTTGGAATAAGGCCACCAAAGACAAGGAAACATAGGTTTTCCATTACTAATTTATTGAAAGAAGAGTTGGTTCACAAGCCTTTCTCTTGCATGCAATGTGATCGTATTTCTTGGCTACAACCGAAGGGCTAAAGCAAAACTAAAATTTAAAAGACAGGGGAATCACAAAGACACTAGAGTCGAACAAAAGAATTAGGACAAATAATGGCCAAGACACAACAAACTTGAAAGCCATTTTTTGTCCACCCCAATGTGCCATAAAAGAACACTCATCTTGTTCTGTGATGTTTCCACGAGATAGCCAAATTTGTAATGAAAATAAGCACCCTAATGTAGGAGATGAGACAACGGCTATGAAACAAGCTCAATCGTGTTGCTTCCCGAAAATGTTGCTCCAAAACCACCCTGAGGGAGACCTTTATGTTTTTTAAAGACAAGGGGTAACGAAGGAAATGGAAAAAAGTAAAATAAAGAGGGAAGTCATGGAAGGGAGAAAGCGGTGGCCAATCACACAGTAATGCAAATCTAAGGTTAAGTTTTCTTTTGTAGGAGATTTAAAAGAAAAAGGGTTTTGTGTACATATTGTGATCGTCTTTTATAATAAGCACTATGCAAATGTATTACTCCATTTTTTTTAATTATTCATATAATACACTTTTGATCAAGAAAATATAAGAAATTACTATTGACATTGTTTTAGAGTATGTATCTAATATATTCAAATATACAAAATGCATATAAGAATTTATAAAAGGTGTTTGAAAGGGTTCAAGCAAACCCTAACATTAGAAAACAAAATCTTGTTTCAAATGGATCAATAAAAAAATTTTACACATATTGGGTTGAGTTCTCTTTATTTGTTGATTTCATGTATGAAAATTGAAAAAAAAATTGATGCATGATTTTATTAAAATAATAATTATCTGTTAGATATTAGATGATTTAACTAATTATATTATTGCATAATATAAAAATTTATGATGTCCATGCATCATAAAATAATACATATCAACACAATAAATTATTACAACGATAAGTCTTATTATGGTGAATGATGGATTCAACATGAATCATGATCATTTGCTCCATAAGTTTCATCATGAATCCTCAGTGCATCCAATTAATTGTGAAATTTGAGAAAATAGAAAAAGCTTGTAATGATCGAAAAGATGTAACATGATGATTACCTCCCTTCACCGTCAAAAATTTTAGTAAGTCTCTAAATTCATACTTCAACCCTCCTTCCTGTTAAATTTATAAATATAAATAGTGTTATATCCAAAAAAACAAAAAAAAACCCATTTCTTCGTTCAATACATATGAAATGGTGCAAAATTATTTTTTTCTAATACATTTATTTTTTTATGATTAAGTTTTTTTTAAAAAATTCAATTACTACATCTTAGCTCGAGCCAACCTATTAGCTCGACTAACAATTTAGTAAATATAAAATATGTTTACATTAATAATTTCATATTTAAATAAAAATTTAGGACGAGTTGCGTAAAATTTGTGAAAAATCTTGTTCATGGCCTAGCACATATTGGTCAAGCCCATTGAACTAGATAAGTAGTGTGAGCTTGTCTTGAATGTGCTAATCAAGGCAATCGAGTCAACACTTAAAATTTCTTGTTCAAGTTTAGATCCAAATTGGTAATCATATCAGACGAATAACTTGATGCCTAAATATATCTAATCATAAAAAAAATGCTAATGTATATAATTAAATGTGTAAACATAAAACCTTGGTTCTAAAACTCCATGTTTCCTCTTTTGTTAACTTGATGTTTAACTCCTCAGCCAACTTTTTCAAATGTTGTAAGGTTCCCTCTATCAGTATTATTCCATCTTGATCTCCATTATAACATTGTAATCATATTAATAAAACAAAATCAGTCAAATGGCATGAGAATTTCTTTTTAAAATCCTTCACTTTGATTCATCATACTTATTTAACTTATTTCAAGAAAATATTGGAAAAAAAAAGTATGGCATACAAATATAATACCAACCTGATTATTGTAATGTGAATGGATTGTTAAAGAAGGTTTCTAAACACGGGAAGCATGTCAAGGTCCTTATCAACTTCATTGTATTTAAAATTAGCTCTAAATAAATGAGAGTGACATATAATGAAAATTTTAAGGTTAACAATTTTTACACAACATTCACCTCAATAAATAAGTAATTTATTTATTTTACCTAAACAAGAGATGATAATATGGAGATAGAAAATTGACTGCGAGTCTTAGAACTTGAGTTTAAAATAATTTCTAAAAAGTAATTATATGAACATATCAAGAAAAAAAAACATCAATTATTTTCAAATTTTAAGGGAGAACTTACGTGAAACAACCCTTCCATCTATATGACAAGTTTGTTTGATTCCCATGGAAAGCTTTTTGAACTTCTGGGAGATTAAAGTAAAATTGCACCCTTAATGGATGGCACATGTCTACTTCTGCGCTAACTATAGGAGCCTGGACCAAAAAAAAAGTTTTATGCTTTTGATATGATCAATAAAAGAAAAATAACACAAATTAGTTCTACTTTGTTGATCAGTTAATTCGATTCTATACGAATGTACGTTATTTGTAGTCTCAAATTGAAGTAAGAGGAATGTAAAGAAATAACTGAAAACCTATTTTCCTAAGTTCAAATCTTGCTCAGTTTCAGCACAAGGAGGGCGAAAGAAATCAAATAACTTCTGCAGGGAGTAATTATGAGCATCGGTCTTGAAAGTAGCCAAATCGGCCTCAAACACAAGGTTTTTACATTTTGGGCTCCAAGTGGTTTTGATGCTAGAAAAGTAATTATTTTCATCAATGGCATTGCATTCTTTCTTGATTTCGTTATACAACGAGCTGTTTATCATCTCTCGAGAGAAAAAGAAATCAATTTTTGCAATATCGTCTAGCTTTTTACGAAGCATTGGGTTTCCCAACTGTTCAAAATAGTTACAATTAAAAAAATAAAATAAAGTTAACAATAAAATATTTAAATTAACATTAAATTGAACCTAACCATGTTTATGGGAGATTTGAGCTGCAACACATGTTATTTTAGTTTTATCTAGACTCGATAAAATTCTTAAAAATATTTTAGTATAATTTTAATATTTTATGTTAGTGTCAATGCTTGATTTAAATCAAAATTTATTGTCTATGATGTAATGTAATGAACAATAATCAAATCATAATGATTTGATCCAAAACGTAAAAGCCGGTATCCTAATGCAATCTAATAAAGCTAAACCTTTTCGAATTAGGCAAGTTACTCAAGCATGAACATTTCTAACTAATCCTTCTACTGCAAATATATATTAAAGTGGCTATTAAATTTGATTAATTAGATAAAATTTACTTACAATCAATCCTTTCAGGTTAAATTTAGATTTCTTGGATTGCTTGTTGTCGTCAAGTAAAGCATTAGCAAGATTTGGTACGAAGTGTCTTGAAATAAAATCCACAAATTTAAATATAGTAATGAACATGTTATATTGTTTGTATTGTTGCGTAGAGACTTATCCATAACTCGTATTAAGACAAGATCATTTGATTGTTATATTTCTATTCAATAATTAGTTTGGCATATTCAATTCAAGAAGTATGTTACAAAAAATAATTTATGAAAATATTTATATTTCTTGAATTATTTTTAAAAAAGTATTAATTTAATAAGAAATTTGATTAATTATTTGAGTTTGAATCTAAAAAATAATAATATTGCAAGCTTGACATGTAAATAATAAAGTACAATATATAGAGAGAAAAAACTATATGCTAGAGAGTTTCATGTTGGACCTATTGTGCTTTCCCTTTGGAAAAGATAAGATATATTGAGGTGTTTTTATTTTATTAGGACTCTTTTCATTTTATATCCCCTTTTTTTGTTGTGCTTATATTTTCTTTTAGGAAAATAAATATTGTTACACCGAAAAATCGAGTTGGTAGAAATTGGGTTAGTGAATCGAGAGTTGTAACGCCCCAAATCTTATAATTTTTGGGTTTAATTATGTTAAGAAATTTGATTTGGTTAAGTACGTTGGTTGTGTGCTAGAGGTCCTGTGTTTGATTCTCTTCCCTTGAGTTTTGTTAATTTTTGCTCCTTCAATTGCCTGTTCGCATGTAGGTTATATTTTATTCTTGTTAGTTTGTTGTCAAGAATGAGTGTGCTAGTTCAATGGTAAGACTTCAGCTTATCCTTAGGTTTCATGTTTGAATCTTGTGTGTGTAAAACAAAATTAATTTTCGTTTCCCTTAAGATGTGCTGCCCAAAACAGTAGTACGTTGGTAAAATTCAAATTCTGAGATAAGTGAATAACAAATTGAATATTAACGGACTTGGTTAGAATATTATTTTATTTTTTAAAATAAGGGAAATATCCCTAAAAATACTCCTCATTTTTGTTGTCTAATGTTTCCCCCTCTCTCCACATTCTTCTTTCTTTCTTTGTTTCCTATAAACCTTCACAATCTTTCTTCTTTCTTTTGTTTTCTATGAACTTTAGGCTAATAAAAAAATTGCTTCTACTGTTCCTTCTCTTCATTCCTCTCTTGCCACCACTTCCTCTATTTTTTTCCTTTCGTTTTGTGGTTTTCCATATTTCTTCATTGTCAGCCTTTTGGTCATCTCTAGGTAACTATTTGTCATTATTATACTACAGTAATGTAGTTTTCTTCTTCGATTCGCATGGAGTTAAGTGAAATTTTAATTGGTTTTAATGTTGAGTTTGAACGTTCTTGTACTGATAGGGGAATATCGTGAGACACTTAACGATCCTCTAGCGAGTTAAACGTTGTTAAAGGTTGATGTTCTTCTTCAAGGGTAAGTGTTTGGATGTTCAAATTAAAGGTTGGTTTTATTTAGCTTATAGGGACCAATTCTTTTGGTCATATTAGTATGTGTATTAGAGAATTTGTTCGATTTGGATTTTGTGTGTAGATTCCAAAATTATTGCTATTGAAATGACGTATGGAAAGCGTTCAGGCGTGTCTTTCTAACAAGAAAAAACAAAAAATAATAACAAAAAATCTAGAATTTATTTGAAAGTTTTGAAGCTAGTAAACTGCATCACACGACCATGTAGCTGGCCATGTGGCAAACCATGTTGGTCACACAATCGTGTGGTAGGCCATGTGGCAGACCGTGTTGGTCACACGATCATGTGCTAGGCCATGTGGTAGATCGTGTAAGTTACACGACCGTGTGGTAGACCGTGTAGGTCACACAACCATGTGGTAAGCTGTGTCGTAAACTGTGTGGGTCACACGACCAAGTGGTAGGTCGTGTGGTAGATTATGTGGGCCACACGGCCTAGTCAAGGCGGGTGTGTGGGCCACATGGGCGTGTGGGTCTATTTTAGGTAGTTTGTGGGCCCTGTTTAGGCCAGAAGTGAGATTTTTTAAATCAAATAGGTAGATATTTAATAATCTAGTAAGACCATGAAATCCATAATCTAAACAATCGCGTGTTAATAAAGCATGACTCTAATTAGTAAAACTCTATATAGGCTCTGTGACATATTTTTTTAATGAAACTTATGTAAGCATGTCATAAATCTGTTTCACCATGATCATATGTAGCATAAGATTTTGGTATGTTTTTCCATGTGCATTAGGGTGGGATATATTATGTGATGGAGAAAGTGTGTTCTGGCAGTTTTATGTAAATCTGGCGGTATATCCACAATATCTGTTCTTGCAGCATAGCTGCAAATGTTCTAAGTGTCATACAACCATAACGTCTAGGCTAGGTTTGGGGTGCTAGAAATCTGGCAATTTTCTAGTCACGAAAAATAGATTATTCGTGATGGATTTACGGATGGCTTTCAGGCATTTTTGGGTTAAGATGTGATTTAAATAATGAAAGAGTAGACTCTTAGCTTTGAAACACACTTTGAATCACATGATCTCGAGTTCAAGAGGTCAAGTTATGTCGTTTAAGTGAAGATTGCACCAGAAAGATATTCTAAAAGAGATTATTTCAAAAATTACGAGTTTTGGGCCTTGCTTTATGTTTAAATGAATTTGGGGTTAATTTTAAAGCTTGATTTTGATTATATATAATATCAATATTGTATTTATTGTTTTTTTTATGTTTTTGGTATTTGTTTAATTTGAATTTTAAGATATTTTTAAGTCTTTTAAGCTAGTTTATAAGTTTTACATTTCTTATGTCGACAAGAAGGTGTAGTTCAACTAGAATTTTTCTTACTTAGCCAACTTAGAGTTTTAATTGAATTAGGAGTTTGTTTTTCATTCAATATGTATCTACATATAGTCACTTTCACTATTCATTATGGAGGACAGTTTTGATTATTTGAATCATAGAAGCACTCTTTGGAGTATTCTATTTGCAAGATTAAAATTTTTTTTTATTTAGAAGATTCGTTTTACTTAATCTTATTCAAAATTTTGGGGGAATTTCTTCAAGCTCTGTGTTGCCAAGATTTCGCTCTTGGAGGGTTAGTTAAAGCCACCGATTGATTTTTTCGGGAAATCTTTCCCGAAGGGTTCAATCAAACACTTATCCTTCTATTCATCACCATTAGTTTACCTATTCCTTTTTCCACTATTACTTTCATTTTCTTTATTTATCTTATTATTTTGCTTTAATCATTATACTTGCTATTTTCATGTTTTTTGGTTTCAAGAAAACATTTTCCAAAGTAGGTTTTCATCCTTGAAGGCTTTTAAGCATTCGATTTATTTTCTCCTCAAACTAGTCTCTAATCTTTCTTCTTCTTCACTTTTCTTTGTCACACCCCAAAATTGGGCTTTGGGGTTTTAGGGGTATTTTAGGGATTTTAGCTCTAATGTGCTTGAAAATTTCGTAACATGGTAAATCGAAAATGTTTTCATTTATGGCTTTTTGAAAATAAAATCAACTTTTGAAAATGATACTGAAAAGACTTTCAATTTTGAAATAAGTACTAATTTGTAAAAGGGGCTAAATTTTGATTATTTATAAGGTAATTAAACCAGCACTTTAAAATCAACCTAATATCTTACCTCCACATACCGATTTCACCATAGTTTTCTCCCTTTTATTTTGATTATAGTCCCTTCCTCTCCCAAGCTCTTCCCATTCAAATTTTGATTCCCAAACTCCATTCCCTTGATTTCTTTCATTCTCAAACATTAAACCTTCATAGAATCTTAAGAAAAACACCTAAGACACTATTGATTTTGTAATCCCTTAATCTTGTGGGATTTCTGGATTTTCAACTAAAGCTCTATTTTTCTTTCGTCGAAAGTAAAAATTCATCTTTCTCTTAGTTTTAGATGTTATCTAGTCTTTTAAATTGAGTTTTTAGCCATTAAATCACATGTTTTGAATAAAAGTCAAAAATTAGTTTGTTAATGGTGGATTTCAAGATTTTGGATAAAAACATGATTTCAAAGTGTTTTCCAATTAGTTTTGATATGAATAGAAGGTTTCTAAATTGAGTTTAATGTTTCGTTAAAGATTTCTTAAGTTTTAATGAATTTTCATGAAAATTACCATAACATGTTGAAAATTTTTATACCATCAATTGGGTAGTTTTGCATAGTTTAAAGGTTGGGAATTAGTCGTAGGTGAATAATTATATGAATGGAATTGGTTTTAGGCAAAAAGATTAAGTATAGACCGAGATAATTGAGTTTCAAGTTTGTGATGTCGAAGGTTTCAGTTCCAAGATAATCTGACTTAGGCTTGAGTTTTTTGTTATTTAAGAGATTCTATGGTTGTGTGTTGATTGTGATTTACTTGTTGACACTTTGGAATCATTAGAATCTTCTTCGAGTTAAGAAAAAGGTAGTTTGAGCTTTCGACGATTAGGCGAAAGCATGATTGGTGAGTGTTTGGAATCGCTGCTTGTAGACACAATTTATTTTGTTAATTGGGAATATAGAAGTAGACTAAACGCCTACTCTAAATTCTTAGTGTAAGTTTTCTCGTACCCATGTTTAATATATGAAATATGTGGTTATGTGATTGTGAAAACGAGAACTAAAATGTGATGCTATGACATATGCTATATGCTTGTGATGACTATTGTGAAAGTGTAAATATGGGCATGATATACATGTTGCAGGATAGAGATAATGTTTTGCTAATGATGCTAATATGTAGTGATTATGAGCGAAAAACCGATAGGTAAATGTGTGTTATAATGTAGATATTTTGGCCTTGTGACTTTATGAAACCATTGGATATAGTTGGCATGCCATAGGATTGTGAGTACTCACCTTTGTGTTTTTTTGGGGGGGATTGAGGCTTGAGATAGATTTGGAGAGAAAAGGGAATGCAAGCTAAGCTCCATTCACCGAGACCTACTTGGTGTGTTGGAGAGTGAAAGCTACATGCTACACTTTCAGGATATGTTCGACTCTACGAGTCAATTGGTGTGTTAGAGATCTGTGTATCCAATATGTGGTGATAAAGCCCACTTTTATGTTTCATAACTCAAGTGTCAAATTATGAATAAATGTGATTATGTAGAATGTGATATATGCTTAAATGGTTATGCAATTATTACGTAAACAAACAAATGAATAATGCATGAAGAAGTATAATATGACATTAAAGTTGAAAATGTAGTAAATGTGCTAATGGTTCCTTCGTTAATGCATGATGACATGTTTGCATGATAGTTATTCTGATCATTCACTGATCTTGTTAAGTTCACCACTCCTTTTTAAAACCATTGCAGATTAGTTGTGTTCCAGAGTGAGCGGTATGGTTCCGAGGGAGTGATCCAAGCAAGACTTTAGCATTATTTCGTAAGAGCTTATTTATTCATTTATGTTTTGGGGAAATAAAGGCAATGTGGTAAACTTTTTGCTAGTTTTTTCCATGATATTTAGAATGTCTTCACGACTTTATTGCTTTAGCTTTTATGGACACTGGTCTTGATATTTTGATTTCTAGCTCGATTATATTTATGATGTTATGAATTGCTATTATAGACGTTTTGACGATGGTTTGATGAGGTATTAGTTATATGTAGATTAGTTAATGGTTAGAATGAATTATATGCCTTATTATGCTATATTTTCGTTATCTAGCGCAGCGATATTGATATTCAGGTTTTAAAAACGATACCTCTATGATTTTTGAAAGTGCAGGAAGTCAGTAACATAATTTGATATCGATCCCATAGCACGAGTATCGATACTTAAGGTAAAATAATCGATACTTTATGAATGGTGCTGATAATTTCTAATATTTTAATTTTGAATGAGAAACAGACTGTTGTTTTGGTATCAATTTTCCAAGTAGCATCAATACCATTTGAGAGAAATATCGATACCTACATGAATAATTCAGAATTTTTTTTTGGGTGCTCTAAAAGCATATCTAACTCTCATTTTAAGTTCGCTTGATGAATTTTTAGCATGTTCTAATGATATTAAGAATATGTTTGACTTAAAAATTCTTAAAAATGCTAAAATGGAAGGTGTTTTCTTAATAATGAGATCAATTTTAATGAGTGTGATGTGTGACAGTGGTGTGGCATCCTAATATTCGAGCTCGGTGACCAAGCTGAGTATAGGGTGTTAAATTCTTAGTCTTTTCTTTGCTTCGATTGTTGGTATTATTTCACCTTTTTTCATTTGTTATTTCAAGCATAAAACTCCCTTGCTTGCTTCCCTGCAAATCGTAGGAATCGATTTTGAGCCTCCTGAATAAAAAATGAGTCTTGTAAATCTAGAAACAACTTCTAATCATCTTGGGACTTTTGGTCCTCGTGAACGCTACCCTAATATCACTGTTCATTCTAGTTTATGAATTTCAATTTTTTTATTCTTCCAATTTGTGAAATCTAATTGATTTTCCTACTTCTTCGTTCTTTGATATTTATGCACCTTCTGCATTAATCACTAATACGTGGGTTTGTTGAATGTAGGTATCATATTTAATAGCTTAGAATTTTTTTCATATAAATTACAATTCTTAAATATGTCAAACTTGTGACGAACAACATGATTGGGTATAAGCTATGCAGGTAATTCTTGTTTCGTGGATATGTAAACCCGGCTTATGTGTGCTATTTGGCTAGAATTGGGATTCTTTAGATTTTGTTGACACTAACAAATTAAATCTTAGGTACATAACTTTAAGGTTATTTGTTAAAAAGTGAAATAATTTCAATGAGCTTCTTTTGGGGGAGACTTGTTGCTAGGAGTTTTGTTAGTAACTATAACAAATTTATTAAAGAATATTGAATTTATCTGTGCATTGTTGACTGAACTAGTGAATCAAAATTGAGATTTCACCTCTCACTAGATTCTGATCGTATTGATATCACAATTTTTTTTTTGCAATATTTCTTTTAATGGTTTCATTTTTAATTTTTAATTTCAAAATTCTTGTTATTTTAATTTTAATTTATCTTGGATCAGTTCTTTTTGTTTGGACCAATTTTTGGCATGTTTTGGTTGTGTTTCAGTTTATTTCGGCTTATCCTAGCCCATACCGATTGGCATATGATTTTCACACTTTCAATAAAAAATTTACGCTATTTTGTCTTGAAAAGTAAGTTTTTTATTTTATATTAAAATAAGTTTTTTTTATAGTTGCATTTAGAAATAAAATATAATCATTGGATGCAATTAATATTTTTTTAAAAATATATATTTTTCAGAGAGACATTAGAACGCACAAAAGAACTAGGACAAAAAACGTGTAGCATCCCAAATTTAGCTCCATAAAATTTAGAAATATATAAAAAAATAGGGAATTGACCCAATGGTTTGTCATTAAATGTGAAAGCTTGAAGGTTAGTTAGAGGTCCCAAGTTCAATCTCAACTTTTACAGAATAAATTAATTTTTTTTGCAAATTCCCTTGTTTTTTCTTTTTTATGTGTTGACATTCAATTTTAGTAAACCTAGGTATAAACACAATTTTTTATCAAAATAATCAGCCCTTTAACCTGTTTTCTTCTACCTTAGCCGTCCCTAACCCCTCTCCCTCTCTTCATCTCAATTTTTTTTCTTTTCCCTTTTTCCTCCATTGTTGCCGTTGCCTACACCTCCCCTTTTATCATCTTCTTGTAACACCCCAAACCCGGCCCAGACGTTATGACCGGATCCGACATGCCACATCAAAGCGTTCAAAATATTTTATATTATTGATCCAGAAAAACTTACTTAGTGTTTTAAAAGATAATTTCATTATAGGTTAAAGTGAATGGAAGCTGTGCACTAGGTAGGAAACCAGAAAAGAGGTGGTGAGTCCATCGGACTGCTTAAGTAACAAGCTCCCTTTGGATCCAATCCTAGACATGCATACCGCCATTGCCACACCTTAACGTCATGGATATTTCTAGGAAACCGATTTGATTAAGTCATTTTTAGGAAAAGTGATTAATTTTGGAAAATACTTTCATTGCGGAAGCTTTGTTTGTTGTCTTGTTAATTTGAAATCAATTGTTGTTTTTGAAAACGCTCCCTAAAGCTATCCAATTTCAACAGTTAAAATCAGTAATACCTATCTTAGTAATACATATTAAAACCATCAAAAATAATTAAGTGGTCTTATTACATTTAAAAACCCAAAACCTCAAACGTAAATAAAAGGATGTCCAGTTCACCAGAAGAAAATCAAACTTTCAGAACGGGTGGTCACTCCGAATTTCCTCACAGCTCCAAGCCCACTATGGTTGGGGATTTCCTGCGTGGATGAAAATAAAAGGGATGAGTTTGGGGAAACTCAGTGTGTAAATTAACCCAACCATAGCCTATACCAGTTCAAACCACAGAAACAGAATAAGTTGGCCTTAGCCCAGAATAGAAATTTAGAATAAAGCCCATAGGCCCATAACAAATCAGAACAGATATTACATGAATGCAGAAATCCCAACCCAGATTCATCCATAACACCCCCGTACCAGCCTTACACCATGTGGGGAGACTACTCGACCCACCCAACCGCTACACACCACTGAAATTGCAGCGAGGCTGCCAGATATTGTGACGAAGTCACCAGATACAGATATTGTGACAGAGCCACCAGAACAGATATATGTGGCAGAGCCACCAGATCAGATAATTGTGGCATAGCCACCAGGACGCTTCCTCCATAATATAACCCATGTCCCCATGCAACAGATATATAATCATGGCATACATCATACAGAATTAGATCGTCATGCTTTTTAGTCAAAAGTAACCCTAAGGGTATAATGGTAATTTTGCATACATAGGGGTATTCAAGTAATTTAACTATTCTTAAAGATTTCATACATAACATAGCCATTTATGTACAATTAGAAACACTTACCGTGTTTTCTTACCAATTTGGGCCCATTGGCCCATTATCCCATTTTTGGCCCATTAAGCCCAAAAATATCAAAATGCACAGAATCGCGCACTCTACAGTCGTATCACTTTAATTTACCATATACATCAAACTATTAATCTCATGAGCATTCACACACTCGCAAGATCTCAAAATACCGGCTTTTTGGCATTTCAGCATTTCGGCTTGTGCCGATTTAGTCTATAAGAGGGTGTTAGTTACACACCTGTTTGCGACGATATGCTGACGAGATCCACACACGAACCGCCTACAATTGGATTACTAACACGTTAATCTAACTATTCAAATACGAACTACGTATTAACCCCTTACAATATTCGGCCAACCACACCTACAGATCAGAGTAAGCTTATATGAAATTAATAAGCAACTCATTAACAAATTTTTGTCAGTGTTTACCACATAATCATAATTTCACTGCAAGCTGTCTTCCTGAGCAATAGTCACTAAATCATTTATAACTGGAGCTACGAAACTCCAAATCAAGTGTCGTTAATTTTCCCTGAAAATAGACGAATATATCTTCTATCCATAAAATTTTTAGAATTTTTGGTTTGGCCAATCAATACCAGCTTTTCTTAAAGTTTCCCATGTTTCACTGTTTGACTAATCTGACCACTCTTCATTACAAATCAAATTTCTCATTGTACAGAATTCAAAATATGTTCTCGTTTATTTCATTTGAAACTAGTCTCATTAAGCTTTAATTACATAATTTATTCAGCTTCTAATTAATCTCCCACAATTTATGGTGATTTTCCAAAGTCACGTTACTGCTGCTGTCCCAAGCAGATTTATTACCAAATCACTCTTTCACACATACCTTGCATGCATGTTATTTAAACATGTATATCACCAATCAATCATCACATATCTATGATTTTACTTAAGTATAATCTCCATTTCATCATTTTAAAGCACAACATGTTAGCCGATTTTTCCCTTTAGCATCTAAGGCACATGCATGCTCATTTGTTTGGCTCAACTTCACCTATCTTCCATTTTTCATCAAAAGAACATGAAACAACAACCATTTCCTTCATTTTAATTCATGACTAAATGCTCACAACAACTAAAAACCAAAATATGCTTCAAGAGTTAAGGTAGAATCAAGAATAACTCATGAACATCAAGATAGAAGCAAACTACCATGAACTTACCTTCAATTTTCTTCCCCAAGTGACCAAACATTCAAGAGCTTTCTCCTCTCCTTTCTCTTCTCTAACTTTCGGCTATGATGAACAAAGATGGACAAAACTTTGTTCTTTTCACCCCTTTTTCTTTTAATAAAATTTCATATTTCATCCATTTAATTCTTTAATACAAAAGACATGAAATGCCCATCATGGAACATTTAACTAACCCATTATCATGGAACATTTACCTAACCCATTATCATGGAATATTTACCTAACCTATTATCAATTTTTATCAATTTGTACCATAAATTATGGATATCAAGTGCACATATTGTTACAACAACATGATGACCAGCCACTACATGTAAAATGGGAGGTTTGACATGCAAATCCTCCTATTTTGCACTCCTATTTATTTGGCCACTACAAATTAGCCTATAGCATTTTCAAACATTTTCACATAGGTCATATTTCATAATTTTACTCCCTTTTTTCTTATGGAACAAAAATTAACTAAAATTATCGGGTTCTATCTTAAGCTTGGGCCTTCTAGAGGCCCACTAACATAATTAAACCTATGCCAACATTCACAGAATTCCCAAAAATTGGGGCATTACAACTCTACCCTCCTTAAAGAAATTTCGTCCTCGAAATTTACCTGATCCAACTAGTTGAGGGTATTGTTGACGCATAGTCTCTTCTGATTCCCAAGTAGCTTCTTCCCTTCCATGATTACGCCAAAGTACTTTCACTAACGGGATAGATTTCCTTCTGAGAACCTTAACATCTCGAGCCAATATTTGCACAGGCTCCTCCTCAAAGGTCAAATCATTCTGAACTTCAATTTCTGCAACTGGCAGGACATGAGCAGGGTTAGCACGATAACGCCTTAACATGGAGACGTGAAAAACATCGTGAATCCTATTTAACTCTGGAGGCAATTCCAACTGATAAGCCACTGGGCCTACTCGCTTCAAAACCTGATAAGGCCCAATGAACCGCGGACTCAACTTGCCCTTCTTACCGAACCTTAATATCTTCTTCCAAGGAGAAACCTGTAAGAAGACCATATCACCAACTGAGTATTCAATCTCCTTACGCTTCAAATTTGCATACGACTTTTGCCTATCAGATGCTTCTTTTAACCGGCCCCTAATTATTCTGACCTTATCCTCAGTATTAGCTACCAACTCTGGTCCAAGAACTTGTCGCTCTCCTAGTTCGGTCCAACAACTAGGTGTACAACACCTTCGTCCATACAGTGCTTCATACGGTGCCATTTGAATACTCACCTGGTAATTGTTATTGTACGCAAATTCTGCCAACGGAAAGTAATCCTCCCAACTACCTCGAAAGTCAATCACGCATCCCCTCAACATGTCCTCTAGAATCTGAATAACCCTTTCCGATTGACCATCAGTCTGGGGATGGAAAGCCGTACTAAAATTCAATCGCGTCCCCAATGCCTCATGCAACTTTTGCCAAAACCGATATGTAAATCTCGGATCCCGGTCAAAGACAATCGAAACTGGGACTCCATGAAGTCGCACAATCTCCGCCACATACAACTTGGCTAACTTTTGAAGTGAAAAGTCAGTACGAACAGGTATGAAATGGGTCGATTTGGTCGACCTATCCACAATCACCCACACCGAGTCTTTCTTTGATGGTGTCAAGGGCAGCCCACTCACAAAGTCCATGGTTACCCTCTCCCACTTCCAAAGTTTCTTCGCTGACTGTAACAGTCCAGAGGGTAATTGATGCTTAGCTTTCACTTGCTGGCATGCCAGACATTTCCCTACAAACTCCGTTACTTCTCGTTTAAGTCCAGGCCACCAGTACAATTCTCGTAAGTCGTGATACAACTTGTTCCCTCCAGGGTGCATGGCACAAAGTCCTCCATGAGCTTCTTTCAATATTGTCTGCCTCAAATCAGAGTCCTTCAGAACACAAATTCTTCCTCGGAAACACAGAACTCCTTCACCATTTAAACCGAACTCAGAAGTTTCCCCTTCCTTAACTTGTTGAAAACGAGCAACTAAAGACTCATCTTCCAACTGCTTTTCCTTAATCTGGTCCACCCAGGTTGGCTTTACTTGCAATTCAGCCAACAAACTACCATCATCATACAGACTCAAACGAGCAAACATTGCTCTCAGATCAGATACGGTTCTACGACTTAAAGCATCGGCTACCACATTAGCCTTGCCTAGGTGATACTCGATCGAACAGTCATAATCCTTAAGCAACTCAATCCATCTCCTTTGCCTAAGGTTCAGCTCCTTCTGAGTCAACAAATACTTAAGACTCTTATGGTCAGTGTATATAATACACCTTTCTTCGTACAAGTAATGTCTCCAAATCTTAAGTACGAATATCACTGCGGCCAACTCCAAATCAAGAGTCGGATAGTTCCCCTCCTGAGGGTTAAGCTATCGTGATGCATATGCAACCACCTTACCCTCTTGCATTAACACGCAGCCCAAAGCCACGTGTGATGCATCACTGTACACAGTAAAATCCTTCCCAGACTCCGGCTGAATTAACACAGGTGCTTCAGTCAGAACTTTCTTTAACTTCTCAAAAGCTTCTTGCTGCTTTTTAGTCCATACAAACGGTACTCCTTTCCTTATGAGTTTTGTCAAAGGTGCTGCCATCACAGAAAAACCTTTCACAAACCTTTTGTAGTATCCTGCCAGTCCTAGGAAACTTCGTATTTTCGACACTGACCTAGGCGGCTTCCACTCCAAAATCGCTTCAATTTTTCGAGGGTCCACCTTAATCCCCTCAGCAGAGACTACATGTCCTAAGAAGGTTACCTCCCTCAACCAAAATTCACACTTGCTGAACTTCGCAAAGAGTTCATTCTCCCTTAACATTTGCAGCACTATACGGATATGCTCATCATGTTTCGCTTCAATTTCAGAATATACCAGGATATCGTCAATAAAGATGACTATGAACTGATCTAAAAATGGTTGGAACACATGATTCATCAGATCCATAAACACTGCAGGAGCGTTCGTCAGTCCAAATAGCATAACCAGAAACTCGTAATGACCATACCGAGTCCTGAATGCTGTCTTAGGGATATCTGCCTCCTTGACCCTTAACTGATGATATCCAGATCGAAGATCGATCTTGGAAAATATAAAAGCTCCTCTAAGCTGGTTAAACAGATCGTCAATCCTTGGCAGTGGATACTTATTCTTAATCGTCAGTTTGTTCAACTGGAGATAATCAATGCACATCCGCATCGTACCATCCTTCTTTTCACGAATAGCACTGGTGCTCCCCATGGAGACACGCTTGGCCTAATGAAGCCCCTATCCAACAACTCTTGAATTTGAGCCTTTAACTCCACTAACTCCTTCGGTGCCATCCTATACGGTGCGATGGACACAGGTGCCATTCCAGGCAACAAATCTATTCCAAACTCAACTTTTCGGTTCGGAGGCAATCTTGGAAGCTCCTCCAGAAAAACATCTTGGAACTCCTTTACGGTCTTAACCTTATCCACTGTCAGTCCCTCCTCTTCCGACTGACTTACAAATGCCAAATAGGCCTCACAACCTTTCCGAATCCACTTCTCGGCTCTTAATGCCGACACCACATTGGACAAATAATCCCTTCGCTCACCTATCACCATAACCTCCTCATCCTTTGTGGTCCTTAACACCATTCGTTTAGCAGCACAATCCAGGGTCGCCTTATGCTTAACAAGCCAGTCCATTCCCAAAATGAGATCAAACTCTCCGAACGGTAACTCCATCAGATCTCCAGGGAAAATCCTACCTTGAGTTTCTAAGGGTACATCCCTATACAGTTTGTCTACCCTAACCGAGTGACCCAAAGGACTTAGTACAGATACCCCACTCACAATCTCCTCAGAGCAGTCCAAGTCGTCCATAATACGTTCTGTGGCCTCCAACCAATATTCTGCCACATTCGGGGCTATACCAGACACGCCCCTAAAGATCTCCACTCCGTTAGCCCGAAGTCGTTCAGAAATAGATCCCCGAACTCCATTACCCGTACTTGCCCCGGCAACCCTTTCCAGAACACGAAGCATTGCCTGTGACAGGGCATCATCCTCGGCATCACGGTCATGAGACTCTACCTCTGTTACCGGTGGTACCGGTGCATCCACCATCGGCATATGTCTCAAAGACGAAGATCTCGCTCGAGCACTTCCTCGGCTCCGTCCACGGCCTCTTGTACTCATATCGTATTATCTTGATTACGAATTTTTATGCATCAATTAATATTTCAGTGTTTATTACAGATGTTTTATGAATCAGACAGTAGTTCAGAGTTTGTTTTCGCAGAATCGAAGTCTAGCTACAGTTTCAGTCTCTTATCAGATTTTCCTATAGTTTCAGTATCATCCTATCTAGAGTATCCTAGCAGGATTTTAGTACAGACAGATAATTCAGGAAAATATTCAGAATACTTACAGACTTGAGCCGGAGATTCAGAATGCCACCTTCTAAAGATCTAAATTTTGAAAATCGAGTTTTTCGCATTCTTTATAAAATTTTCGCATTCAAAAATCTTTGTTTTTATAAACCCATTCCATAGCCGAGTTGTTACAACTTAGGCTCTGATACCACTAAATGTAACACCCCAAACCTGGCCCAGACGTTATGACCGGATCCGACATGCCACATCGAAGCGTTCAAAACATTTTATATTGTTGATCCAGAAAAGCTTACTTAGTGTTTTAAAAGATAATTTCATTATAGGTTAAAGTGAATGGAAGCTGTGCACCAGGTAGGAAACCGGAAAAGAGGTGGTGGGTCCATCGGACTGCTTAAGTACCAAGCTTCCTTCGGATCCAATCCTAGACATGCATCCCGCCATTGCCACACCTTAACGTCATGGATATTTCTAGGAAACCGATTTGATTAAGTCATTTTTAGGAAAAGTGATTAATTTTGGAAAATACTTTCATTGCGGAAGCTTTGCTTGTTGTCGTGTTATTTTGAAATCAATTGTTGTTTTTGAAAATGCTCCCTAAAGCTATCCAATTTCAACAGTTAAAATAAGTAATACCTATCTTAGTAATACATATTAAAACCATCAAAAATAATTAAGTGGCCTTATTACATTTAAAAACCCAAAACCTCAAACGTAAATAAAAGGATGTCCAGTTCACCAGAAGAAAATTAAACTTTCAGAACGGGTGGCCACTCCGAATTTCCTCACAGCTCCAAGCCCACTATGGTTGGGGATTTCCTGCATGGATGAAAATAAAAGGGATGAGTTTGGGGAAACTCAGTGTGTAAATTAACCCAACCATAGCCTATATCAGCTCAAACCACAGAAGCAGAATAAGTTGGCCTTAGCCCAGAATAGAAATTTAGAATAAAGCCCATAGGCCCATAATAGATCAGAACAGATATTACATGAATGCAGAAATCCCAACCCAGATTCATCCATAACACCACGTACCAGCCTTACACCATGTGGGGAGACTACTCAACCCACCAAACCGCTAACACCACAGAAATTGCAGCGAGGCTGCCAGATATTGTGATGAAGTCACCAGATACAGATATTGTGGCAGAGCCACCAGAACAGATATATGTGGTAGAGCCACCAGATCAGATAATCGTGGCATAGCCACCAAAACAGATATATGTGGAAGAGCCACCAGATCAGATAATTGTGGCATAGCCACCAAGACGCTTCCTCCATAATATAACCCATGTCCCCATGCAACAGATATATAATCATGGCATACATCATACAGAATCAGATCATCATGCTTTTCAGTCAAAAATAACCCTAGGGGTATAATGGTAATTTTGCATACATAGGGGTATTCAATTAATTTAACTATTCTTAAGGTTTTCATACATAACATAGCCATTTATGTACAATCAGAAACACTTACCGCGTTTTCTTACCAATTTGGGCCCGTTGGCCCATTATCCCGTTTTTTGCCCATTAAGCCCAAAAATATCGAAATGCACAGAATCGCGCACTCTGCAATCTTATCACTTTAAGTTACCATATACATCAAACTATTAATCTCATGAGCATTCACACACTCGCAAGATCTCAAAACACCAGCTTTTCGGCATTTCAGCTTTTCGGCTTGTGCCGATCTAGTCTATAAGAGGGTGTTAGTTACACACCTGTTTGTGACGATATGCTGACGAGATCCACACACGAACCGCCTACAATTGGATTACTAACACGTTAATCTAACTATTCAAATACGAACTACGTATTAACCCCTTACAATATTCGGCCAACCACACCTACAGATCAGAGTAAGCTTATAAGAAATCAATAAGCAACTCATTAACAAATTTTTGTCAGTGTTTACCACATAATCATAATTTCACTGCAAGTTGTCTTCCTGAGCAACAGTCACTAAATCATTTATAACTGGAGCTACGAAACTCCAAATCAAGTTCCGTTAATTTTCCCTGAAAATAAACTCATATATCTTCTATCCATAAAATTTTCAGAATTTTTGGTTTGGCCAATCAATAACAAATTTTTCTTAAAGTTTCCCATGTTTCACTGTTTGACTAATCTGACCACTCTTCATTACGAATCAAATTTCTCATTGTACAGAATTCAAAATATGTTATCGTTTATTTCATTTGAAACTAGACTCATTAAGCTTTAATTACATAATTTATTCAGCTTCTAATTCATCTCCCACAATTTATGGTGATTTTCCAAAATTACATTACTGCTGCTGTCCCAAGCAGATTTATTACCAAATCACTCTTTCACACATACCTTGCATGCATGTTATTTAAACATGTATATCACCAATCAATCATCACATATCTATGATTTTACTTAAGTATAATCTCCATTTCATCATTTTAAAGCACAACATGTTAGCCGATTTTTCCCTTTAGCATCTAAGGCACATGCATGCTCATTTGTTTGGCTCAACTTCACCTATCTTCCATTTTTCATCAAAAGAACATGAAACAACAACTGTTTCCTTCATTTTAATTCATGACTAAATGTTCACAACACAACTAAAAACCAAAATATGCTTCAAGAGTTAAGGTAGAATCAAGAAGAACTCATGAACATCAAGATAGAAGCAAACTACCATGAACTTACCTTCAATTTTCTTCCCCAAGTGACCAAACATTCAAGAGCTTTCTCCTCTCCTTTCTCTTCTCTAACTTTCGGCTATGATGAACAAAGATGGACAAAACTTTGTTCTTTTTACCCCTTTTTCTTTTAATAAAATTTCATATTTCATCCATTTAATTCTTTAATACAAAAGACATGAAATGCCCATCATGGAACATTTACCTAACCCATTATCATGGAACATTTACCTAACCCATTATCATGGAACATTTACCTAACCCATTATCATGGATCATTTACCTAACCCATTATCATGGAATATTTACATATTGTCTACAACAACATGATGACCAGCCACTACATGTAAAATGGGAGGTTTGACATGCAAATCCTCCTATTTTGCACTCTTATTTATTTGGCCACTACAAATTAGCCTATAGCATTTTCAAACATTTTCAAACATTTTCACATAGGTCCTATTTCATAATTTCACTCCCTTTTTCTTATGGAACAAAAATTAACTAAAATTACCGGGTTCTCTCTTAAGCTTGGGCCTTCTAGAGGCCCACTAACATAATTAAACCTATGCCAACATTCACAGAATTCTCGAAAATTGGGGCGTTACACTTCTTCTTCTTTTTTTGCATCAAGATTGTGCACCATCTCCTTTTCTATATTGCTGTAATTTTCCCTAAATTAAATTAGCCCTAATTCTGAAATTTTAAACTCCAAGATTGTAACATCCCGATTCTAGGTCTAGTCGGAACAGTGGTTTCGAGACCACAAATCTGATGCAGTAAAATTTATTTTTATTATATTTTTTTGGTTTACAGTTTTATGGAACTATTCTGTGAAAATCTTGTTCAAAAATTTTAACGTTTGGGGACTCAATTTAGTTTTAAGGACTAAATTATAAAAAGTGCCCAATTGCTATGAGATTTTAAATTAGAGGTCCTTATATGATAATTATACCATTTGTTATGTTAGTGGACAAAAATGGACATGTTTGGGAAACATTTTAAAGAAAGGCTTTGGGGGCATTTTGGTCATTTGGTAAATAAAAGAATAAAAAGGGAAAATCAAGTCAAAATTTGGTGTCCATCTTCTCTCCTTGGCTGAAATTCTCAAAACACCATAGCTAGGGTTTTCTTCAACTTTCAAGCTTGATTGTAAGTGCACCCTAGCCCCGTTTTTAATGCTCTTTACGTTTTTGAAGTCGTATTCATCCGATCTTTCCATTTCTACCATTATTTTGAAGTAGGGTTCATGTTTAAAAATTTACCCATGCGTGACATGCATGTATTTTGATGTTTGATGAAAGATATGGTGTGTTTAAGGTATAATAAACAACTTTTACTAGGTGATTTTTTATGGAAATGCATAAAAGGACCTATTTGTAAAAAGTTGTAAAATGGGTAGTAAAAATCTGATTTAATGGAAAATATGGGCTGATATGAGCATGTATATGGTTCGACTAGGCTTAGGTTACCAAGAAATTGAACACATTTCATTTTACGAGCCTAGAGACTAAAATGTAAAATGTCAATAAGTTAGGGAGAAAATGGTAATTTTATGTAGGATGCAAATTAATGTAAATGTATCCGTAAAATACTGAATTGATAGTCGAATTTGCTCATATAGACCCGAAACAACAAATTACGGAACTAGATCGAGGAAAACGAAAGGTCTCGGAATAGTTGAGTTCGGATACGAACCATTCTCAAGGTAAGTTCGTGTAATTTAATTTGGTATGTTATTATGTTTTAATTGAATTATGCGATTGAGATAATATATATACGTAATGATACACATTACGAAATAATCATAAGATGGAAGACATGAATAAAATGTCATTGTCCCAGTTGAGCATTGTATTTCAATGGATTATAATAATTTCCTTGAACTGAACAAAAATAATATAGAAAGGATTTAGCCCGGATGGGTAATTCTAAGCTACACTATCTTGAGTAAATGTTATGAAATGGATTTAGCCCGGAAGAGTAATCCATAGTAGGCTCATTAGAGCTAACATTATCGAAGGGATTTAGCTTGGATTGGCAATCCTGAATAAGCTCTTGAGAGCGAATCCTAAAGGCAGGATTTAGCCTGGACTGGTAATCCTGTTATATAAATGTGGCTTGAGAGTGTGCCCTATGAATATGTGCTCAAGGAGCACCCTGGATGTAAATTGACATATGATTGACAAGTATACCTCAAGTACATTACCCGAGTCTCCATTGAGATTTACAATAGTTCAACGAAAAGAAATCTTGAAAAAAAATGAAACTTGTGAAATAATATGAAAGTTTATATTATGGTGAGCTCATCTATGTTGGTTTGAATACTTCATGATGTGTATGACTAACTTGTTTAATGAGTGAATGTATTTATTTAGCTAGTCAAATTTATTGATGGAATGAATGCGTATGTATACTCATTTGAATTGTTATAACCAGTAAGCTTTCTTTCTGCTACGTGAACTTACTAAGCATGAAAATGCTTACCCCATTTTACTTTTCCTTATTTTATAGTGCTCATAAAGCTCGCGAAGATTGGAGGCAGCCGGAGCAAGATCACACTATCCAAAAATCTCCTTTTGGTATAGCTAAATGATTCATTTTGGCATAATGGCATGTATAAGGTACTTGGCATAAATGAAGGCTTGTAAGCAATATTTTGTGACTTAGCCATTGGAATGGCTAAGGATGTTCGAGGGTGCATGTATGATGTTAATGTATGTCCAAATTCTTAAATGTCAAGTATGGTTGATAATAAATTTTGTAAATGGCCCTAACATTGGTTTAAGTTTATATGCATATGAAGATGTCTTTCATGGATGTGGAAATTGCCTGGTATGAGTTAATATGTATGTAAATGATGTGTGGATCCCTTAGTTTTGGCTGAATTGGTTGTATGTTCTTGGAATGGTATTACATGTTGTTGTGTAGGTTGTGCATTGAAGGGTGGCAAAAAGTCTTGGTAAATAGCCTTATCTTTGTCCACACAAGTAGACACATAGGCTTGTGTCTAAGTCGTGTGTGACACACGGTTTCCCCATGGTCGTGTGTTCTGGCCGTGTGTCCCCTACACCTTAATTGTTGCAAAACAGAATGCTCAGTATCGAGCATATAGGCAGAGACACAGACGTGGGTCTCAGCTGTGTGGACGGCACGGCCTTGAACATGGGCGTGTGCCCTGGCCATGTGAAGTCTGCACCTATTTTATGAAAATTTATTCAACCACACGGCCTAAGCACACGGACGTGTGCCTTGGCCATGTGACTTCAATTTGTTGATGATGTCATAAATAGAGAGTTACACGGGTTTGGGACACGGGCGTGTCCCAGGCCATACGGGGGTGTGACCCCTGTTTTGGTGAAAAATTTTCTAAGTGTTGTAAAATTTTCTAAAGTTCTTGGTTTAGTCCCAAACTACTTTCAATGTATGTTTTGAACCTCGTAGGCTCGTTTTAGGGATGAAAATATTTTTTATGCAAAGTTTTAAATTTGACTAGAAATTCATGTCGTGATTTTGAATGTTTGTTTGAGTTTAAGTCCAGTAATGCCTCGTACCCTATTCTAACGTCGAATATAGGTAAGGGGTGTTACAAAGATCGATCCCAAACATCGCCTAGAAAGTGTCATTGTCATTTCTCTCGACTAGCTTGTGTAAGGTCTCATCTCTCTTAAATTTCTTAATTATCTAAATTTCCCAATATGGAATTTAGGGGATTTTAAATTTTTTTAAATTTACTTTTCTAGATTTTAATGAGGTTTCAAATCATTTTAAAATTCAGCCCCAATTTCGGCCACAATGGGCGACAGTACGTGCGCATATGTATAGAATAGGGGGCTGTTTTTTTTCTTGAATCTTGCCTAATTAATTCCAGCCTTAATTTGAGTTCTTGAATCCTTCTAATCATCTATTAAACCCATGTACATTATGGAAAAAATGTTCTTGATCGTTTGGACATTCAAAACTCACAAATCAGGCAGCATAAGTGCGGTTAAGTGTAAAATTAATTGTTGTTTCGACATAGTTGTAGGGTAAATATTATGGATTGATTAAATGAAAGAATTGAATAATTATTAGCCACTAATTTTCTAGTATATTTATGGAATTACGTGCTGATCCAAATGCCTTGAATCAATCGTAAAGCCGAAAAACGATCGTACGTACAATTCGCATTGATACAAGGTAAGGAATCGAAGTAGTTAAATTCGTAAAATAGTTATTAATTCGACAATTAGTTTGAACCCATAAGTGGGTAATTGGGAGTTGGTAAATTGGTAAATTGATTTAATTTATATTGAATTTTGGTTTAGGATCGTATAAAGGTTTATTAAGGAAAATTGGAAGAATTACTAGGGTGCTACGAGAAAGTGAAAAATAAGGTGTGGGTCCTAAACTTGTAAAAATTGTTTGACAATGATAAATATTATGTTATATTTGATAATTATCTTGCTGAATGGTTTGTCATAATATCCAAAATATTAGTGTTGCGAGTGGCCGAGCCAGGTACGTTTTGAGCTTTAAAAGATTGATGTGTTGACAAAATTGCTAGTTTGACTGTATGAATGTGTAATTGAGATTGTTATGCATAGCTATATTATGTGATATGAGAATGTTTGATGGAATGGTATGAAATGTTGATATATTAATTTTATGCAAGATTTAAATTTACTATAATATATATACGTGAGGTTGCTATTGGTGCACAATGAAATTCGTAAAGTAAATAAATTGAACGATATTGATAGATACCATCGTAATGGTAATTTGAAAATTGGAACACTTTTTCCTTTCTCTAAAAGTATGTGATTATTGAGAACATGTTGAGCATGTCGATTAAATGTGAAAAGTATTGAAATGTGATTGTGTATGAATTTGTATGACATATTGCATGTGCATTGGGATGGAATTTTGTGGTTGACGGAGGAGTTCTTTGAAGTACCGACGACATATTAAGTCTACATATATTTTTAGTCAGTGCACTGCATTTGGAGTATCGAAGGGATTGGCGATTATATCACATTATTTATTTGGCAGTTTCAGTACATTATTTATTATTGATGGTTTTACCACATAGAGCATTGCTCACATACGTTGGAGTTTGACAGACGGGATGGTATGGGTAGGATCTCACATGTGCATTTTTCACGATCATGTGCGTTTGAAAATTATTATTGTTAATGTTTGATTGTGCTATTAGTACCTCTATGAAATTGCTTGTATGAATGCTTAATACTCGTTTAGTCTCACACTGAGCTTGTTAAGCTCACCCTATTATCTCAACTTCTCAGGTAATGATCGAACTTAGGATCGAAATTGGTATGCGGATGTACGACAGACTTTGGGTTTTCCATGCATGCATGACTCACATATTTGGTATAGATACACGATTTTTATAAATATGTTGAAATGGACTATGCATGTTATACGATTAAATTAATAATTCGACTAGTAATGGTACATTCTACTGCTAAGAAGATAACAAAATAATTTGACTAGTATTCGGACTAAATAAAATCATCAATATCATGATTGATTTGTTGCCCCGAGATTTTCTCAAATTCCTTCAAGATATTTAAAAAGCCTTCAACCTCATTATTTTTATTTCTAACAAAAAGAAAAGCGTCATTGACAAAAAATAGGTTATTAATATGAGGACCATATTAGCTCGCCCTAATACCCCTAATAATATTATTGCTTTAGGCTTTTAAGAGCATACTAGATAAAGCTTCCATGCAGAATAAAAACAAGTAAGAGGATAGCGGGTCTCCTTGTCTAAGACCCCACTTTGGGATAATGGCATTCGAAGGACCCATATTGCATTTAACGATATATCTTACTGACCGGACACAACACATTATTTGATTAACCCACGCATCATCAATACCAAATTTTTTCATAACCTCCTTAAGAAAATTCCACTCAACAAGATCATATGCCTTGCTCATGCTGAGTTTAATAACAAAACCCTTGTTAAGTCCATTCTTTGAACTCTGAAGGTAGTGCATCAGTTCATGTGTAAGGAAAATATTATCGTGAATCATCTAGCCCAGGACGAACATACTTTGGTTCTAATTAATAAACAAAAGGGAGAGCATTTTTCAGTCGATTTGTAAGGACTTTCGAAATGATTTTATAGACCGCCTTGCACAAACTAATTGGACAAAAATTAGAAATATTAGTAGGCTCTTTAATCTTTGGAATCAATACAATCATCGTATCATTAAGATTGATGACATCTTTGTTACGCCTTTACCAACCACATCCAGATTATTTTTAAAAAGATACTTAATATGTCATCAATCTCGAGAGCTTTTCGATGGTCCACTAATTAAAAGAATGAAGAATTTCGTCATCCGTAAACTCCTCAGTAAGTATAACATTTATGTCTTAGGTGATGCTTTTTTTAATGTAACTCAAGTTGATCTAATCACCCTAAGAAGTTTCTAACTTGAAAAAATTATGGAAATAGTCCCAAGCCACTTTGCAAATTTCATTTGTCTCACTCACCCAGATGCTATTTGGTTTTTCATCCTATCAATCTTATTTTTTCGCCTTCAACTAGTAGCTCAAACATGGAAAATTTTAGTGCTACTATCGCCCTCCTTTAACCATCTAATGTGGGAATGTTAGGCCCAATATCTCTCTTCCTTTACGTATATATGGCCAAGCTTGATGCGAGTGTCCCTAAGTTTTTCAGCACTGTTATTCCTCTAGAGGCTATCAATGATTTTATCGATTTTTTCCTGTAAAGCACTAATCTAGTTCTTCATTTTATCAAAACGATCATCTTGCACCCTAGCTTCCTACGAACATTTTCCATTTTTTCAATAATATCATTGTTTCCAAAGTTCCATGCATTCGTGATGGCATCTTTTGCTTCTTTATCATTAGCCTAACACATATCATATTTGAAGGTCAGCCTTGGGTCTTTACTTCTTTCTTTAGGCTTGAGCCCAACAGTGTCCAAGAGAATTATATCATGGTCAGAGGTATTCTGCCGCACCACCATAGCTCCAAGGAAGGAACAATATCAATAGTGTTAGCTGAAATAAGAAAGCAATCTAACCTTTCTTTAACCATATTTTTTCCTTAACGATTGTTGACCCAGGTGTACCATCCATTATCCGTTTTGACATCCACAAAGGCTAGGTATTCCATAATATCTTTGAACTCCTCCATATATGCCCTTGCTTTCTTGTGGCCACCCTCTTTCTCAGCATCGTTTAAAATTGTATTCTAGTCTCCTCCCACAATCCAATCCTCCCTCATCACATGACCAATGTTCCTCAAAATATCCCACGAACTAGCTCTCGAATTTGGGTCGGTATTACCATAGAAGCCAATAAACCTTGTTCTCTTGTGATTCTCCATTGTAAAAATTGAGTCAATTTGGTGTTTCGAGTATTTTTGAATGAAAACATTAACACCCTCTTTCCAAAGCAAGGCTACTCCGCCACTTCTCCCTTCCGAGCTAACTGTAAAACAACCCGCCATCCTACAAGCATTATAAATACGATCAAAGTTATTAGTATGCAATTTTGTCTCACATAAGAAAATGATATTAGGATCGTTTACAATAAGAATTTGCTTAAGCTCACGAACTATCGTAGGTTTACCGAGCCCACTTTTATGTTTCATAGCTCAAGGGCCAAATTATCAATAAATGTGATTATGTAGAATGTGATATATGCTTAAACGGTTATGTGATTATTATGTAAAGGAACCAATGAATAATGCATGAATAAGTATAATATGAAACTAAAGTTGAAAATGTTGTAAATGTGCTAATGGTTCCTTCGTTAATGCATGATGACATGTTCGTATGGTAGTTATTCTGATCATTCCCTGAGCTTGTTACACTCAACCACTCCTTTTAAAACCATTGCAGATTAGTTGTGTTCCAATGTGAACGGTGAGGTTCTAAGGGAGTGATTCAAGCAAGACTTTAGCATTATTTCATAGGTGCTTATTTATCTGTTTATGTTTTAGAGATATAAAGGCAATGTGGCAGAATTTTTGTTGATTTTTCCCATGATATTGCTTTAGATTTTCTGGACACTGGTCTTGATATTTTGATTTCTTGCTCAATCATATTTATCATGTTATGAACTGCTATTATAGACGTTTTGACGATGGCTTGATGAGGTAGTAGTTATATGTTGATTAGTTTATTGAAAGGATGGACTATATGTCTTATTATGCTATATTTTTGCTGTCTAACGCAAAGATATTAATATTTAGGTTTTAAAAACGATACCTCCATGACTTTTGAAAGTGTAGGAAGTCAGTAACGTAATTTGATATCGATACCATAGCACGAGTATCGATACTCAAGGTAAAATAATCGATACTTTATGAAAGGTACCGATAATTTCTAAGATTTTGATTTTAAACGAGAAACAGAATGTTGTTTTGGTATCGATTTTCCAAGTAATATCGATACCATTTGAAAGAAATATCGATACCTACATGAATAATTCAGAATTTTTGTTTGGTGCTCTAAAAGCATATTTATCTCTCATTTTAAGTTCGCTTGATGAATTTTTAGCATGTTTTAATGATATTCAGAATATGTATGACTTAAAAAATCTTACAAATGCTAAAATGGAAGGTGTTTGTTTAATAATGAGATCAATTTTAATGAGTGTGATGTGTGACGGTGCTGTGGCATCCTAATATTCAAGCTCGGTGACCAAGCCGAGTATAGGGTGTTAATCTTAGTCTTTTCTTTTCTTAAATTGTTGGTATTAATTCACCTTTTTTCATTTGTTATTTCAGGCACAAAACTCCCTTGCTTACTTCCACGCAAACCGTCAGAATCAATTTTGAGCCTCCTGAATAAAAAATGAGTCTTGTAAATCTGGAAACAACTTCTAATCATCTTGGGACTTTTGGGCCTTCGTGAGCACTACCCTAATATCACTCTTCATTCTAGTTTATGAATTTCAATTTTTTTATTCTTCCTGTTTGTGAAATCTAATTGATTTTCCTACTTCTTTGTTCTTTTATATTTGTGCACCTTCTGCATTAATCACTAATACGTGGGTTTGTTGACTGTAGGTATCATATTCAATAGCTTAGAATTTTTTTCATATAAATTACAATTCTTAAATATATCAAACTTGTGACGACAACATGATTGGGTATAAGTTATGCAGGTAATTCATGTTCCGTGGATATGTAAGCCCGGCTTATGTGTGCTATTTGGCTAGAATTGGGACTCTTTAGCTTTTGTTGACACTGACAAATTAAATCTTAGGTACATAACTTTAAGTTTATTTGTTAATAAGTGATATAATTTCAATGAGCTTCTTTTAGGGGAGACTTGTTGCTAGGAGTTTTGTTGGTGACTATAACAAATTTATTAAAGAATGTTGAATTTATCTTTGCATTGCTGACCGAACTAGTGAATCAAAATTGAGATTTCACGATTCACTAGATTCTGATCGTATTGATATCACAATTTTTTTCCAATATTTCTTTTAGTAGTTTATTTTTAATTTTTAATTTCAAAGCCATTATGTTTTTTTTTTAATTTTAATTTATGTTGGATCAATTCTTTTTGTTTGGACCAAATTTTGGTTTGTTTTGGTTGTGTTTCAGTTTATTCCGACTTATCCTATCCCATACCGATTGGCATAAGATTTTTACACTTTCAATAAAAAAACTTTACGCTATTTTTCTTTAAAAGTATGATTTTTATTTTATAGTTGCATTTAGAAATAAAATATAATCATTGGATGCAATTAATATTTTTTTAAAATATATATTTTTCAATAAATTGTTCAAATGTATATTGTTATGGTATATTTGCATACATTACATATTTTATCAAGAAACTAAGAATTAGACTATATATATAAATAGGAAAATATATTTAAGAAACAACAATAACCCTGAAACAAAACATAAAATACACTAGTACGGTTACCTATTAGTACCAAAACAAAAACTTTGCATCCACTGGTTTGATACTTACTACTTGATCTAGAGAAGTTGGTAAAAGAAAAAGTATTTCAACTTTGAGCAAAAGATGGGAAGTTGAGCTATGGACAAATCAAGATCAAAGAAGTTATTGACATATTTTTATATTCGTTTAAGTACATGGATTGGGAAATTGTGTAATTTTGACAAACAAAAAGAAACTTTCATTAAAGTAAAATTTGTTGCATAAGCATTTGACAATTCAAAGCAATATAAACAGGTGCTAGAATGCATCTAAAATTGAACAAAATAACTCTTGGAATAAGGCCTGCAAAGACTAGGAAACATAGGTTTTCCTTTACTAATTTATTGAAAGTAGAACTGGTTCACAAGCCTTTCTCTTGCATGCAATGTGATCATATTTCTTGACTATAACCCAAGGGCTAAAGCAAAACTGAAATTTAAAAGACAAGGGAATCACAGAGACACTATAGTCGGACAAAAGAACTAGGACAAAGAAAGTGTAGCATCCCAAATTTAGCTACATAAAATTTAGAAATATATTAAAAATGGGAAATTGACCCAATGGTTAGTCATTAAATATGAAAGCTTGAAGGTTAGTTGGAGGTCCCAAGTTCAAGTCTCAACATTTACAAAATAAATCAACTTTTTTTGAAAACTCCCTTGTTTTTTTATGTGTTGGCATTCAAGCTTACCAAACCTAGGTATAAATACAATTTTTTATCAATCAGCCTTTTAACCCATTTTCTTCTACCTTAACCGTCCCTAACCCCTCTCTCTCTCTTCATCTCTACTTTTTTTTTCTTTTCCCTTTTTCCTCCATTATTGTCATTGCCTACACCTCCCCTTCTACCATCTTATTCTTCTTCTCTTTGCATCAAGATTGTGCACCATCTCCTTTTCTATATTGCTGAAATTTTCCCTAAATTAAATTAGCCCTAAATCTGAAATTTTGAACTCCAAGATCGATCCCAAACATCGCCTAGAAAGTGCCATTGCTGTTTCTCTCAACTAGCTTATGTAAGGTCTCTTCTCTCTTCAATTTCTTAATTAATCTAGTCCATTAAAAAATTAAATTTCCAGATCTAGAATTTAAGGGATTTTAAATTTTTTTAAATTTATTTTTCCAAATTTTAATGATGTAACACCCCTTACCCGTATTCGACGCCGGAATAGGGTACGAGCCGTTATCAGACATAAACTCAAACAAACATCCAAAACCAAGACATGGATTTGTGTCCAAATTAAAACTTTTCATTCACATGCATATCGTCCTTTATATGGGCCCACGAGGCCCAAAAACATACATTGGGGGTGGTTCGGGACTAAACCGAGGACTTTCGAAACTTATACAGCACTTAGAAAAAAAATTTGTTTTGGAGGGTTACACGCTCGTGTGGGTAGGCTGTGTGGTCACACATGCTCGTGTGGCTTGGGACACGCCCGTGTCCTCAGCCCGTGTAACTCTCTATTTATGACGTCATCAATTGAAATAGGGTCACACGGTCAAGTCACACGCCTGTGTGCTAAGGCCGTGTCCTTCACACGGTTGAGACACACGGTCGTGTCTCTGCCCGTGTGTTTACTACTGGGCATTTTGTTTTACCTAATTAGGGTGGAGGGGACACACGGCCGGATCACACGCCTATGGGGGCTGACCGTGTGTCTTACACAGCCTGGACACATGCCCGTGTAGACAACTTTGAGGCTATCTTCCAAGCCAATTGCCACCCTTATTTGCACAAATACATACATGACTTCAAAGGCACTTAGCATGGCATAAGTGAGCACTTAAACATACACAAACAAGACATGATCATGATCATTTCATCTTCATTATTACATGCATAAAACTTCATACTTTGTCAAGCCAAATTTATAAAATTTGCATGCAATAAGAGTTTAAGTTTACTTCCATTTAACATACTCATGTCTTGGTTATTAACATGTCACTCACTCACAGTTCCATCATCAAACATCCATAGTCACATCCACAATCCATCCATGCCAAACAATTTTAACCACGTCATGTATGACCTTGGCACATGCATGCATATATGAATAGGTTTACAACCAAATAATCAATATGAGCCATATCTCATGGCCTTATACAAATTGGTTCATAAATCATTTTAGGCCAACACATTTGGCCACATTAACAATAACATAATTAATCAAAAGACAAGGACCCTATATATGCCATAAACTTAAAATACTTGTGTTCACTTATACCTAAATGATAGCTTGATAGTGTGATGGCATCTCTGGAGGTCTCCAACTCGAGCTAGCTAAATTAACCTATAAAAGATGGGAAAGGAAAGGGGGAGTAAGTTTAAAGCTTAGTAATTTCATAAGAAAATAATGAGCAACTCATGCTAGTCATATACTATGCTTGACAATATAAGCAGAAGTTAATATAAAACTAGCTATAAATCTCAAGGTTGTAATATAACCTATTCACATGTTTACTCTCTTTTGATTTATCAAAATAATTTAACATTACTTGACTTTTAGTCTAGCAGCCATAATTTCTCTCTTGTAGCATGTTTCATAATTAGCAAATCATTTTAAACATCTTAGTAAAAGTACACATTACTTATGTATATTCATGTTTTCATGTATATAGCTCAACATATTTCAAACTGTAATAACTCTTTCTTTCCATACTTTCTTAACAATTTTAATAGGAAATTAGGCTAATATTTCCTTTCACTCATAACTGATAAATCACAATTCAAATAAACAACATTTACTATCTCACCAATCCATTAGGCCTCCAAGGCCTAACATATAGTCATCAACCGTGTTTCCATGCATTTATACGTCGTGACCTTAAATCAACAATCGTAAGGTTATCTCAAAGTCACTTTCATAGTGATCATAACTCACAATAACATGAAGTCAATTCTTAAAATCTTAACGTACATACCTGTACCATCTCGTAACATAACCACTTACTTTCTCATCTTTGGCACACCCATTGAACACTTGGAACACCAAATGGATACACGGAAATTCTTTGCACATAAGTGCCACAAATGTAGCTAAAGCTACCTCATATCTCATATCACATAAATGCTCGCTCTTAAGCAAATCATGGGCCTGCTCATACAAGCTGACGGCCAAGGCGCAACTACGCAATGCTGCTCACACAAGCTGTCAGGTATCCGCAACACATGCCAGACTACCTAGCCACTGGTAGACATACGAGACCAGCACCCGGATCACATAATCATAGATACATCACAAATATTCTTAGTGACATGTCACTCGTATCCAATTCTATTCCTAAAGTTCAAACGATATTTTCTCACCTATCCAAACTTCGTCAAATACAACCATAGAATCAATCATTTATTTCATACATTATCAAAACATTTAGAATATTTAGAATTCAAACACAACATAGCATTATTTACTTACAAACTTACCTCGACACCAAAATGGCAAAGAGGGACCTAATCGTTAATTACTCATTTTCCCTCGTTCTAGGCCTGAATCTCGTTTTCTTTGATTTATAACATCACATTTAGCCCACTTATTAGTCACATAACTCAATGTGACCCAAAAATCCTACTATTATCAAAAGTATTTACTTTAAAACATTATTTATTTCAAAATCTCGTTTATCGTGGAAGCTTTTGAAACGGTTTTTCGTATTCACAGTATTTTGGTAAATCATGCATAACTTTTGAAAACCCGCATCCTACTACTAGCAGATATAAATAAAAATAAATAAAACCCCAAAATTTAAAATAATAGAGGCCTTATTACATAACAATACCCAAAAAAACCTACTTATAAATTAAAAATAAATATGGGAGCAAGAACGGTTGTGTGGCCACCTTTGAGTCCCTCGCAGCATCGATTCGGATACGACTGGGAATTACCTATACAGTTAAAATAGTTTGGTGAGTTTACAAAAACTCAGTGTGTAATCCCAATAATAAACAAACAATGAACAACACAATCTAGGCCTAAGCTCATATCAATAACAGTTCAATATCAGTTAGGGCCTTGGCCTATTTTAGTAATAGTAGCAGTGACAGTAATCAGTGCAGTAACCATGATCAATGCAGTAATAATAATCAGTGCAGAATGCAAATAGAAAATCCTACCCATCCATCCTCTACACTCCACTCCGTCCAGCCCTACACTCCATATGGGGATAAAATCGACCTACCCATCCCTACACTCCAAATATAGCACTGCTTGTCGCACTAATAAGTATTGCAGCAAAGCTGCCAATAATATCAACGGCTTAAAGCCATATGTAGGTTCACAGTCGTCTTGAGTGACTCGGGCAACCTTAGGTCCACAGTCGTCTTATGCGACTTGTGCGGCCATATCATTACAGTACACTTCCTCCAAAATATATATCCCCCATCCCCATGCAATGCATCATGCATCGTGTCATAATATCTTAGATGGATGCAACATACATATAACATGGCATGCTAAAATACAGTTATACACATCGTAGAGCAAATCAGTCATTTTACCTTATAGGGGTATTATAGTCATTTTACCCTACAGGAGTATTAGAGTCATTTTACCCTACATACAGGGGTATTACAGTCATTTTACCCTACAGGGGTATTACAGTCATTTTACCCTATGAGGGTATTATAGTCATTTTGCCCTATAGGGGTAAAATCATCATTTTATCACATAAGGGCAATATCATCATTTTATCATTTAAGGGCAATATCGTCATTTTATCACATAAGGGTTCAGGTGTGCTTACCGACCCAACAGAAGGCCATAGTCATCTCAGGATACCACACGAGTGAGCGTACGCTCCTGTAGAGTCAACAATCCATTTTTTTAGCTTTTACCGTTTTACGATTAGAGATAGTGTGATTACACACCTGATTACGGAATTCGCGAAAAAGACCATAAGTACTTCACCCTAATTAAATCAATCGGTTATGACTTGCTTACTGAAGTCGTTTGCAAGAGGTTGATAAATAGGCCTTAGGGTTCTCTGCAATCCAACCAACGATTATCAATCATCAATCAAATAATAGTTGAACAAGACGAACAGTCGCTTACCAAAAACGTAAAGTCCAGATTTAGGAGGGAAGAACAATCGGCTCTTACCCACACAAGTCGAGAGTACAAATAGACTGATAGAGGCGCCCCCAATATCAGAGAACACTTGCAAAAGCCGAAAATAGAGTGGGGTGAGGTATATGCGGTAATGGTTAAAGTATTAAGATGGAAGAATGACCAAAGGAGAGGAGAAGAATGAGGTATTCGGCAAGTGAACAAAAGGGAAGAAAAGAGTCGGCTAGTAATAGTCGAGGGGTCTAAGAGAAAGAGATGGAGTAGTCGGCCAAAAGCATCAACGTAAGAAATGGTGATTGAAGAAACCCGAATGAGGGAGGAAAAAGAATGGCATTCGGTTAAGGGCAAGAAGAAGAACACGAGAGGAAATGATTTGCTACCAAAGTAGGGAAGAAGAGAAGTCGATCAAAACTAGGCTCTGTAAAGAAGAGCAACCCGAAACATACCTAAAATGAAAAATACTTGAGTGGTCAACAATGTTCAGTCTCAACAACAAAAGAGAAAAAGAGAAATAGCAAAGTTTCTAGCACAAAATCGGCACCCCCAGAATAAAATCCCAAAACGCAAAAAGGAAACAGAATTTCCCAAAACGACAAGTTTGAGGGAAAAGCTAACTTAGCCAAAATTTTGTGTACCTCCTAACCAATTTCGGCATAACACCACTTCTCTTAAAATCCCACTTTTTCCTCTCCTTAATTCTCTCCTCATATCTATCCTCAACTCCCTCTTATAATCCCTCCATGACTAATTCAAACTCCACTCTACTCTGCAGTGTTTCAGTCAAACTCTACTACCTCCCATAGCCAACAGTAAAAATAATCTCCATTTGCAACAGCAGGAATTCAAACCTCAGACCACTAGCACACTCTACACGCCACTTACCACTAGGCTAGCAAGCTTTTTATGACATGTTATCCCCACAACTATTTAAAAGCCTATAGCTCAGACACAGTGCTTATTCCTTTAAAAACAAAACTTTTTTACACCTGCTTAGGCTTGAACCCAAGACTTCTCAGGCACTTCCAAAAACACACAACCACTAAGCCAAACACTCAATTGTGTCACTTCCTTATTAAATATTTATGAGCAGCTTCCCAAATACTCCCACGCTCAAGACCTAATACTTCTAGGCCCAAATTTGGGGTGTTACATACTTCCAGCCTTAATTTGAGTTCTTAAACCCTTCTAATCATCTAATAAACCCATTTCAATTATGAAAAAATGTTATTCATCATTTGGGCATTCGAAACTCGCAAATCGGGAAGCATAAGTGCAGTTAAGTGTAAAATTAATTATTGTTTTGAGATAGTTGTAGGGTAAATTTTATGGATTGATTGAATGAATGAATTTAATAATTATTAGATACTTATTTTCTAGTACATTATGGAATTATATGCTGATCCAAATGTCTCAAATCAACCGTAAAGCCAAAAAACAATCGTACGTACAATTCGCATCGATACAAGGTAAGGAATCGAAGTAGTTGAATTCATAAAATGGTTATTAATTAGAAAATTGGCTTAAACCCATAAGTGGGTAATTGGGATTTGGTTAAGTGGTAAATTGATTTAATTTATACTGAATTTTGGTTTAGGATCGTATAAAGCTTTATTAAGGGAAATTGGAAGATTCACTAGGGTGCTGCGAGAAAGTGAAAAATAAAGTGTGAGTCATAAACTTGTAAAAATTGTTTGATAATGATAAATTTTATGTTATATTTGATAATTAGCTTTCTTATTGGTTTGGCATAGTACCCAAAATATTAGTTTTGCAAGTTGTCGAACTAGGTACGTTTTGAGCCTTAAAAAATTGATGTGCTGGCAAAATTGCTAGTTTGACTGTATGAATGTGTAATTGAGATTGTTATGCATATCTATATTATGTGATATGAGAATGTTTGATGGAATGGTATGAAATGTTGAGATATATATACGTGAGGTTGTTATTGGTGCACAATGAAATTTGTAAAGTATGTGAATTGAACGATATTGATAGATAACATCTTAATGATAATTTGAAAATTGGAACACTATTTCCTTTCTCTGAAAGTATGTGATTATTGAGGACATGTTGAGCATGTCGAATAAATGTGAAAAGAATTGAAATGTGATTGTGTATGAATTTGTATGACATATTGCATGTGCATTGGGATGGGATTTTGTGGTTGACGAAGGAGTTCCGTGAAGTACCGGCGGCATATTAAGTCGGCATATATTTTCAGTCAGTACACTGCATTTGGAGTGCCGAAGGGATTGGCAATTATATCACATTATTTATTTGGCAGTTTTACTGCATTATTGATTATTGGTGGTTTTACCACATCGAGCGTTGCTCACATACGTTGGAGTTTGACAGACGGGTTCCGGGTAACTTGTGTTGTGTAGCGGATTGTATGGGTGGGATTTCAAATGTGCATTTTTCATGATCATGTGTATTTGAAAATTATTATTGTTAATGTTTAATTGTGCTATTGGTACCTCTATGAAATTGCTTGTATGAATGCTTAATACCCATTTAGTCTCACACTGAGCTTCTTAAGCTCACCCTATTATCTCAACTTCTCAGGTAATGATCGAACTGAGAATCGAAATTGGCATGCGGACGTACGGAGGACTTTGGACTTTGATTCATCGTATTATTTTAATTTAATTATATTTTTAGGTTACTTTATTATTATTTTTTGGTTTTCGATTGTAAAGTTTCTTTAAACTTTGGTTTGGGACTATTCGAGATTTTGGGGTTTTTCATGCATGTATGACACATATATTTGGTATAGATACACGATTTTTATGAATATGTTGAAATGGACTATGCATGACATATGACTAAATTAATAATTTGACTAGTAATGGTACATTTCTGCAGCTAAGAAGATGACAAAATAATTTGACTAGTATTCGGACTACATAAGATCATCGATTTATCACGATTGATTTGTTGCCCTGAGATTTTCTCAAATTCCTTAATGATATTTAAAAAGCCTTCAACCTCACTATTTTTATTTCTAACAAAAAGCAAAGTGTCATCGAAAAAAATAGGTTATTAATAAGAGACCATATTAGCTCGCCCTAATACCCCTAGTAATATTATTGCTTTGGGCTTTTAAGAGCATACTAGATAAAGCTTCCATGCAGAATAAAAAAAAAGTAAGGGGATAGCAGGTCTCCTTGTCTAAGACCCCACTCCGGGATAATGGCATACGAAAGACCCATATTGCATTTAACGACATATCTTACCGACCGGACACAACGCATTATTTAATTAACCCACGCATCATCAAAACCAAATTTTTTCATAACCTCCTCGAGAAAATTCCACTCGACAAAATCATATGCCTTTCTCATGTCGAGCTTAATAACAAAACCCTTGTTAGGGCCATTCTTTGAACTCTAAACGTAGTTCATCAGTTCATGTGCAATGATAATATTATCAAGAATCATCCAGCCTAGAACAAACGCACTTTGGTTCTAAAGTGCCAGTAGAGTCGAACAAGGGAATCAAGGGAATCACAGAGACACTAGAGTCGAACAAAAGAACTAGAACAAAGAAAGGCCAAGGCACAACAAACTTGAAAGCCATTTGTTGCCCGGCCCAATGTACCATAAAAGCACACTCTTCTTGTTCTAGGATGTTTCCACGAGATAGCCAAATTTGTAATGAAAACAAGCACCCTAATGCAGGAGATGAGACAACGGCTATGAAACAAGCTCAATCATGTTGATTCTTGAAATTGGTGCTCAAAACCACCTTGAGGAAGGCCTTTATATTTTTCAAAGATAAGAGGCAACGAAGGAAATCAGAAAAAGTAAAGTAAAAAGGGAAGTAATAGAAGGGAGAAAGCGGTGGCCAATCACACAGTAATGCAAATCTAAGGTTAAGTTTTCTTTTGTAGGAGAGTTAAAAGAAAAAGGGTTTTGTGTACATATTGTGATCATCTTTTATAATAAGCACTAAGCAAATGTATTACTCCATCTTTTTTGCTTAATTATTTAAACAATACACTTATGACTAAGAAAATATAAGAAATTACTATTGACATTGTTTTAGAGTATGTATCTAATATATTCAAATATACAAAATGCATATAAATATTATAAAAGGTGTTTGAAAATGTTCAAGCAAACCTTAACATTAGAAAACAAAATCTTGTTTCAAATGGATCAATAAAAAATTGTTACGCATATTGGGTTGAGTTCTCTTTATTTGTTAATTTCATGTATGAAAATTGAAAAAAAAATTTGATGCATGATTTTATTAAAATAATAATTATTTGTTAGATATTAGAAGATTTTCCTAATTATATTATTGCATAATATAAAAATTTATGATGTCCATGCATCATAAAATAATACATATCAGCACAACAAATTATTACAACGACAAGTCTTATTATGGTGAATGATGGATTCAACATGAATCATGATCGTATGCTCCATAAGTTTCATCACCAATCCTCAATGCATCCAATTAATTGTGAAATTTGAGAAAATAGAAAAAGCTTGTGATGGTCGAGAAGATGTAACATGATGATTACCTCCCTTCACCGTCAAGAATTTTAGTAAGTCTCCAAATTCATACTTCAACCCTCCTTCCTATTAAATTTATAAATATAAATAGTGTTATATCCAAAAAAAAACCATTTCATAGCTTAATATATATGAAATGGTGAAAATTTACATTCTTCTAATATATTTATTTTTTTATGATTAAGTTTATAAAAAAATCAATTACTACATCTTAGCTCGAGCCAACCTATTGGCTCGACTAACTATTTAGTAAATATAAAATAAGTTTATATTAATAATTTCATATTTAAATAAAAATTCCAGGACGAATTGCCTAAAATTTGTGAAAAATAATGTTCACGGCCTATCACATATTGGTCAAGCCCATTGAACTAGGTAAGTAGTGTGAGCTTTCCTTGAATGCACTAATCAAGCCAATCGAGTCAACACTTAATAATGAGATTAATTTTAATGAGTGTGATGTGTGACGGTGGTGTGGCACCCTAATATTTGGGCTCGGTAACCAGGCCAGGTATAGGCTGTTAAATTCTTAATCTTTTCTTTGATTCAGTTGTTAGTATTAATTTGATAACTCTTGAAAAGAGTTATATTTTAAGCCTCTATATTGATTTAATTGTTTCTAATTAAGTAAATATGTTTTCATTTTTAGGATATTTTTAGAATATTGCATAACAAAGCTGGGATTGTGCTATAAATGTCATTATTTTTTACTGGGGAAGAAAGGTGTTGGTTATTGTTGATGGCAGGTGCAGGATAAAGAAGAGAAGAGATAAAGGAGGAAGAAAATAAAGGAAGTGAAATATTTAATGTGAAAACAACTATGACCAATTCTAGGTATTATGTCAAGTAATTCCTCTCGTGCGATTTAAGTTTTCAAGAAGCATAAGCTATTACTTTTCTGTCCTGCATCAGAACCCAACCCAAACCACTCAATGAAGCATCACTATAAACAACAAATTCTTTCCTGAATTTAGGCTGAGTTAACAATTGTGCCTCTATCAACAGGGTTTTTAAATTTTCAAAGCTTTGCTAACATTTTTCAAACAACACAAAACAGGAATCTTTTTTTAATATTTTCTTCATTGGTAATGCTATTATCCAAAAGTTCTTAACAAAACATTGATAATATCCAGTTAAACCCAAAAAGCTGCCTACCCAAAAAAACTACGTATCTTAGAAACATTGCTTGAAGGCTTCCAATTTAGAATACTCGAAATCTTGCTCAAGTCAACATGCCTTCCACTAAAATCACAAGACCAAGAAATCCAACTTCTCTGAGCCGAAATTTGTATTTTCTAAACTTTGCGTATAATTGTTTCTCACATAAATCTTGTAATGCAGTTTTTAAGTGTCGAGCATTCTCAGACTCAGTTCTATAATATATCAGAATATCATTGATGAGTACAACAATAAATCTATCAAGATGCGATTGAAAAACTCAGTTCATTAAGTCTATAAATGCTTTAGAAGCATTAGTCAATCCAAAAGGCATTACCAAAAACTCGTAATTTCTATAATGAGATCTGAATGTTGTTTTCAATATGTCAACATCTTTAACTCACAACTGATAGTAGCCAAATCGGAGGTCTATCTTTGAAAATTTGTAGCTCCTTTCAGCTGATCAAATAAATCATCTACACGAGGTAATAGAAACATATTCTCTATAGCGACTTTCTTCAATTTTTCACAATTTATATACAAACTCATCAACCCATAATTCTTTTTCACAAACAATATTAGTGCGCCTTAGGATGACATGCTCGGCCGTATAAAAACTCTGTCAATCAATTATTGCAATAGTGCTTTTAATTCTTTTAGCTCAGTTGGAATCATTCTATAAGGGGGAGTTAAGATGGAAGTAGTTCCATGTACTAACTCTATAGTGAATTCAACTTGCCGTTCCAGCGATAGTCTAGGCAACTCTTCAGGGATACACCAGTAAAATCACAAACCATTGGTACCTAATCAATATTCATTTTTGATACTCTAGAATCCAAAATATAAGCTAAAAATACATCACAACCTTCTTTTATCAGTTTCTGTGCAGCATTGTCGATATCACATTCGTAACAAAATCAAATCTATCATATTCAACAGTAATCAATTTACCATTCTAACATTTCAAATCAATTCAGTTTTTCTTGCAATTCACTACAGCATCATGCAAAGTCAACTAATCCATTCCCAGAATAACATCAAATTCATCAAAAGACAGTAACATCAAATCAATAGGAAAGTCATAGCCCTGAACTTGCATTGGACACTGTCTACATATCAAATCAACTATGACGCTTTGACCTAACAGGTTTGTTACTTTGACAACATACTCAGTCGACTTAACCAATATATTTTTTTTTGTTACTAAAGTAGTGCATATGTATAAATGTGTTGACCCAAATTCAATTAATGCATACATAGTAACATCAAAGATAGAAAAGGTACTGACAACAACATCAAGAGCTGAAGCCTCTTCTCAAGCACAGATAGCGTAAGCCCTGGTAGGAGCTCGAGCTTCAGATCGAACCACTGTATCTTTTGTTTCACCTCTGCTAACTCCAATAGTACCAATATGTTCTGGCCATCTTCCTCTTGTTGAGGTAACTATTGGTTTCACATTCTAATGTAACATCCCGAAATAGGGCCTAAACAGAATAGTGGTTTCAAAACCATGAATTTGAAGTCAAAAAAATTATTATGATTAAGTTTTAAGGTTTATTCATTGATTGAATAATTGTGTGAAAATTTCGTGAAGAAATTTTATGTATAAGTGCCTAATTTGATAATTAGGACTAAATTGTAAAATTAGCAAAATGTGTGTTCTAGATAATAAAGGGGATTTAATTTAATGGGTTCTTAAAGTGGAGGTCCTTATTTATTAATTGGACCATTATATTTAAGTTTGGACAAAAATGGGCAAGAATAGGACAAATTTGAAAGAAAAGCATTTAAGGGCATTTTGGTTATTAGTAATTAAAAGAATTAAAAAGGGAAAATAAAGCCAAAATTGGTTCATCTTCTTCATGGAGGCCGAATATAGCATGGGGGAAGCCATGGTTAGGGTTTCCAATCTTTCCAAGCTCAATAGTAAGTCCATTCTAGCCTCGTTTTTAATGTTCTTTACGTTTTTGGAGTCCCGGTAACTTGATTTAGCTTATTCTAACAATAATTCATGCTAGGGTTCATATTTGGAAAAATAACCATAGGTTAAATGTGTTTATTTTGATGTTTTATGGTAGAATATGAAGCTTGAAATTATGTTAAATAACTTTTGCTAAGCGATTTTAAGTGAAAACGGGTAAAACGACATAATCGGTAAAAATACCTAATGTTCATAAGTACATGATAGAGTGGGAATTTGATGTTTCCATAATGGAAAAATGTTCAGCGTGTCATAAAACATAAGAAAAATGGATATATTTTAATTTCCGAGCCTAGGAGAAAAATCATAATTCTACAAAGGTTTAGGGGCAAAATTGTAATTTTTTCAAAGTTTGAGTTAGGGAATGTTTTGAATAGTACATTAATTAAATAAGTGAAATATGATGTTTTAGATCTCGAAAAGTGACATTTAGACCTAGAACGAGAGAAAAACCAAAAATCGAGAAAGTTAGTAAAATGGTCGTTTTGGTATCGAGGTAAGTTCATATGTTTAATAAGCATTTAATTAAGTATATTTGAATGATAAATTGATATTTTGGCCATAAATACTTTAGTATTGAGTTTCAGATATAATGATTAATGTTCGATAATAATTCGATATTGGAAAGAGAACTTGTATAATTTATATGTACGACCATATTTTGTATTATGGCTATGTATGATAACAAGAAAGTATTGACTAGCATAGTTTGATGAGTATAAGTTAAGTTGATGATATGATGAGATTGGGAATGTAAGTATGTAAGTTGAGTAGCATTTTATTATTATGCAATTATTGTCATTAGTATTGTTGTTATTGAGTTATGCGACTAACCTTGAGAATTTAAGCAAGTATGTTTCAGCTATGACTTGACAAGACATTGATATTCCATGGTTGTACAATGGAAATTAAGGAAGAATTGATGGAAAATTCCATATTCATAACATGGCATTTAAAGAGGAATTGACGGTTAAGGATACCATGTAAGACCATGTCAAGACATGGCATTGGTAAGGCAAGGATCCCGTGTAAGACCATGTCAAGACATGGCATCGACATTGATTAAGGACTCCATGTAAGACCACATCAAGATGTGGCATTGGCACTAAGACAAGGATACCATGTAAGACCATGTTTGGAACATGGCATTTGGTAAGACAAGGATACCATGTAAGACCATGTTTGGAACATGGCATTTAGTAAGATAAGGATATCATGTAAGACCATGCCAAGGCATGGCATTGATAAGTTCTATAAGGCAAGGAAATCATGTAAGGCCATGCCAAGGCATGGCACTGATAAGTTCTATAAGGCAAGGAAATCATGGTCCCATGTAAGACCATGCCAAGACATGGCATTGATGAGTTACTATAAGGCAAAGGACCCATGTAAGACCATGCCAAGGCATGGCATTGGTGAGTTCATAAGGCAAGGATACCACGTAAGACCATGTCAAGACATGGCAATGGTAAGTTTAAAAAGGAAAAGGTTCCCGAGTAATCCAAAGAGTAAGTCAAAGAAATGACAAGGTGAGAACATGAAGAAAGAGTACAGGTATGCATTTAAGGCTTATTTAATATTGAGATTGTAAGTAATGGAGATTATTAAGTATTAAGCAAATGATCAGCTTTCAGTTATGCTTGTGACACTTTATGACATGATTGGCAATATGCCTATATTACGAAAGAGTACTCATGTGTTAAGTGAGATGTTGCAGGTATGTAAGCAAGCTATTAAGTAAGGTGCCTTTTGTATTCTGAGCCTTTGGTAAGGTTACCGATGAGTAAGATAGGAAAGTAAGAACTAAACATTATTTAAGCAAATTATGACAACATAGTAGTAAGCTAAATTGATTGCTAATGCTTATCATTTCACATGTGAACTTACTAACTTTATAAGCTTACTTCTTTCACTTTCCCATGTTTCAGAGTACTTAAAAGCAAGCTCGGGTTGGAGGTCACCGGAGATCACTTCACACTATCGACTATCAAGTTACCACATAGGTATCTTCGTTTACAAATGTTCTAGTTTATGGCATGTATAGGGACTTAGCCATTTTGTGTGTATATCCTTATGATATGGCTAAAGAATGGTATGTAAATATTTGATAATGATTAGCTATTTAAATGGGTAATTAAGAATATGTTTCGGTGTTATCTATGCCTAAATGGTAGTTAATACAAAGAAATCATGAAAAAGTGAAATTAGCATTAAAACAGTATTGAACAGCAGCAGTGACGTGATCTTGAAAATTCACCAAGAATAGTAGAAATGGAATTAGGTGATGAATGAGATATAGAATAAAAGCTTATTGAGTCTATTTTCATATGAAAGAAACAAAGTAAGCAAAAGAAGTGTATATTAAGAGATATTTGAATTTTAGTGAGATAGTGTTAGAGCAATTTCTGGATCCCCTATTATGACTTTATAAATTCACTAAAAATTGTACAAAAAGAATAAGGAGTTATAGTTTATATTTCTAGATTTCTTAGTGAATCTAATTTCAATAGAAATAAACGACATGGTTATTTAAATTCTGTACAGGGAGAAAATTGATTCGTAGTGAGGAGAGGTGAGAGTAGTCGAACAGTGCAACAGGGGAAATTTTAACTAATAAACTGTACTAATTGGCTAACCCAAAATTCTGGAAAAAAAATTAGTAAGAAGATATAAGAGTCTAGTTTCAGGGAAAATTCACAAATTTAAATTTTGAGTTTTTTGACTCGAGTTATGATTTATTTAGTGACTATGACACAGGTGGGCAGTTTTATAAGGAACAATGAAATAAATTGTTTTGATTTGTCGAAGTATTCGGAAAATTTTTAATGTTCCTGGTTTGGTCCCAAACCATTTCAATTGCATGTGTTAGGGTCTCGAGGGTCCTTTTTAGGGACATATTGAATGAATGTAAATAAATTAATTTTAAAAGCAAACTTTATGCCCCAAATTAGTAAGTTAAGTCAGGTAACGCCTCATGCTCGACTCCAGCGACGGTCTCGGGTAAGGGGTGTTACATCTAATATCTGTTTCGGTCAAATCTATTTGAACAATCTTTTTGAAAATTATCAAATGATCCACAAATGAAACAAGATTTGTCTTTCAGCCTGCACAAACTGAAGTGTTTTTTTCCGCAATAATTACTTTCAAACCTATTTGAATTTCATACACTACCTACACTAGCTACCATATTCTTCTATGGTCTGAAATTACTTTGTTTCATTTGATCCTTCGAAGAAAATCTAGATGTGCTATAAAACGACTATGAGCTTCTTTCATTTTCTTTGGTAGGGGAGCAGAAAATGATTTGGATATATTTCATTTGCTAAAGTCTTGAACCCTCGACTAATTATTTCTTTTATTACTATTGTAACAGCCAGCCCGACCAAGAATCAGTTTTTTGTTACTGTTTAGCTTATAGTTAGTATGGTTAAGGGTAGAATTGAGTAAGTAAAGTATTTGTTTTGACTAAATAGAGTACTATGTGTAATTCACCATTTGGAAAACTCCTAGTTTTGGTAAACACTAGGGTTTGGCGGACTCTTCTGTTAAGTATCTGCCCACCCCAGATGTTTTGGGTGAACTAAATAAGTTCGCAATTATTATAACTTGTGTTATTTAGTGTTTGATTACTTAATTAGCTAAGTTGGGATTTAGTTGAGACTTAGTTAGAACTAAACCATGCAACTATAGATGACTTAATAAAATGCATTTAATCACGGGAATCAAGGATGTTAATGGGATTATCTGATTTTCTAGTAAACCTTGTCTCTATTGCATGAGTATATAAGGTTATAGTTGGCAAACATAAGTCACCTTTACATTTTTTTCTGCCCTAAATTTCTCTATAAGTTTTTGAAAAACCTTAGAGTAGAGAGCTTTATCGAAGAGGGTTCACAGTGGCTAGCTAACATTTACTTTTTTACCAGCTTACTAGTAATTTTTAATAACCTTTAGGTTATTATAGAAGAAATTCACATGTTTATAGTATTGCATACAAAGACCTTAGAACTATCCCTAAGGAAGGAAACTTCCTGGTTCTAGATTATGTAATAGTGATTCCTGCATGCATGATAAGTTTCGATAGATTAATGATCTAATAGGAATAATCATCTTTTTTTAGCTCAAGAAACTAACGAGGGTCTCAACAATAAGGACAAATGACCAGCTGTGTAGATCATTGCACTAGAGTTTTGGTGACTTCATTTTTACTTTCATGTGTTGTAAATTCCATTATTATATAAATTGTGCAAGGTAAGTAATCTCTTTCAGTAATGTATGAATGGTATCTTTGTGGGTAATGTCAATCCAGTGTCATCAGTATAAGTTCAATCTATTTGGGTTATGAAGTAAACATCATCCTTCATGCTCAAGCCAGTACCATTTGTTTGTGATATATGAGGTGTAATTTGTGGATAGAGAAGGGGAGATATGTTTTTTATGCCTCCAGTGGGGCAACTATATTGCAAACAAGACTGACAGGTCACAAGACAACATGTTATTATGAATAAACAATATAAGGAGTTAAGGGGCAGTATGTATATGAATATGACTGCATGATATGCTTCTGATTTTGAATTCTGGGTACAAGGCTAGAATGAGGATAGGTTGTATGTGTTGTGATAAGTTGGAGAATAGTATCTGCCCATGTACTATGTAAGTTGGCGTATTAAGTCTATATGTTTCCTCTGAACGCCATTAGGCGTATTGTGATCATATTGTGTAAATCCTCCTAAAAGGTTTGATATTATATTGTGCATTAATGTGTATAGCTTACATATGAACTCTCTTTATCTTTGGAACTCATTTAGTTCGTATGAACTTACTCTGTTATCTTTTCTTTCTCAGGCGTGCTGACTGAAGGAAGGATTTCTATTGAAGGGACTACGCCAGAGAACAGTTGATATTGTGAGCCATCTGTTTAGTCCTGTGTCATGCACGACATTTTGGGTGTGGCGTGTAATTGTATTTTTAAACCAACTTGTAAAATGACCAGCTATTTTGTCAAGATATTGTTTTATGAGAATCTTTATAACTTTCAATGCTTGGATTTATTCTAATGTATATTGTTCCATGAGATTTCCTGTCTGAAATTATACACCAAGTGGATTGAATATTGTTTTTAAATACCAATGATGTACATTGAAACTTTTGTAAAGTTATAACTCATTATGCATTTTATACTCATAAACCTGTAAAGTTTTATAAGCCTTCCGCTGAATGATTTGTTTAAAAATTCTTTTGCTAAATTCTTTTGATTTTAAATTGTGACACATCATAATCGGATCCAAATATTGAGTCAGTTAAGATGTGTTACAAATACATATTTCTTCCATCTTCTGAGCTCAACCAGCCAAAGCCACAAATTCTCATAATTCTATTGCACCCACTAATATCTTGATTTATTCATTCAACCCATCTTCAAAGTGAATGCACAACTCTTCCTCGACCAGCACAATCTCACGACCATATTTACTGAGTTCTACAAAATTTTGTTCATATTCAACAACTGATCTATCTCCTTACTTCAACTTAAGAAATTTCTTATTCTTCTTGTCTAAGTATCATTTATAAACTTATTTCTTTTGACATCCAATTCAAAAAGAAGTCTCAGTTAATCCTGCTTTTTGATACTATAGCTCTTAAAGTCAACCACCAGTGAAATGCCTCATCTTTTAGTAATGAAATGATAAACCTCAAACAATCATCAGGAGAACACAACATTTAATCGAAAACCCTTTGCGTGTTTTCCAACCAATATTCATCTTTAACAGGATCATCATCCACTTTACTATGGAATTATTCGATCACAAATTTTTAGATTTTATCAATAGAAAGCCTATAAATATTTGTCAGAGTAGAACTTTGAGAATGAAGACGTGTCAAAGTAGGCGTAGGTAGGGGTGGGGGCGGAGGTGGAGGTAGTTGAGCTGTAGGGTTGGCTTGAATAAATTTTGTAAACCAACCATTCATCATTCAGAAAAAAGCACCTCGCACCTCACTTCTTGGCCTTTGAGATTCGGGCACACTCTGAATAGACCCATGCTCCGAGGCTAGAACACCCCTAACCTGTCTCCGTCGTCTAAATAGGGTTACAGAGTATTACTATACAAAACAGAACCTTTCACTTCAAAACAGATCCATAAATCAATTTCATACTAATTTTCAATAAGTCATCACAAACATAGAATCATACACATTTGGGCCTTAAATTGAGCCTTTGAGACCCTAAAAATAATTTTAAAAGCAATCAGGGATCAATTTGAATAAATCAAAAATTTTGACAAAAACAAGAAAAATTGGGAAAACAGGGGTCACATGGACGTGTAGCCAGGCCGTGTGAAATAGCCCAGACCGTGTGGACAATCGAAGTAGGGACACACAGTCGTGTCCCATCCTGTGTCATAGATCGTGCAACTCACTAACCTAGCATACACGGCCATTTCACAAGCCATGTTCTAGCCTGTGTAACCTACTGACTTAAGATACACGGCCGTGTCTCAACCCATGTCTTAGACCGTGTTGAACCTAGACCAAAACTAACAGAGCACACACTACCGTGTGGGGTGACCGTGTGTGGCACACGACCGTGTGACAGCCCATGTCCTAGGTCGTGTGCTTCCAAATTAACCCCTTAAATAAGCTAAAGTCAAGCCAAAACTTACACATCAATACACACCATTTCCACAAGCATTCATAAGACCAAAACTCATTCCAAACTTGTTCACAATATACCAAATCAATCATCCTATATGTTCTAGCCAATGTACCAACAATAGGTACCACAATTACAATCAACTTTGAACCTATTCAACAATATAATTTCATCACTTAGCATACCTTATGCATACCAAATGACCATATCACAAACTGTGAAAATAAAATAAAATAAAGAACACACATATTTTCGTAGAAACCCTTCGGGAAAAAACTACGGGCAGAGGAGAAGAAAATTCACTATGTCGAATTCGAATTATTACAAGAAGAACAGACTATGTCTATTTATAGGCTTGTAAAACCATATTATAATAGGAGTGTAGTAGGATTGAAACACCTTTTTCTAATCAATATCAAATAAATGGATTTTAATAAGGTTTAAAAATACCTTATTTTAAAATAAAATAAAAGAAGCGTAGTCTATAAAGATTTTACTTTTATTTCATTTTACCACTGTATTGTATTTAAATAAGGATTCGGGTCACTTAATTCTAACAATCTCCACCTTGACACGAATTCTCAATGAACAAGTTCTTCATCGAGAACTCTCAACAACAAGTTCTCCACCCCTTCCATAAAACCCCTTAAGGGTTTAACTTCAACAATGAACACCAACCAAGTCGAAGCAATGCTCAAACTTGGTTATAGGAAGTGACTTAGTCATCATATCTGCAAGATTTTCATGAGTACTAATTTTGCTCACAACAATATCACCACGGGCAATAATATCACAAAAAAAATGATATCGAACATCAATGTGTTTTATTCTCTCTTGAAACATTTGATCTTTTGTAAGGAATATCGCACTCTAATTGTCACAAAATACTATACTGATTTGAAGGTCTTCATTGAGTTCACTAAAGAGTCCCTTAAACTAAATAGCTTCTTTACAAGCCTCAGTAATCGCCATGTACTCAGCTTCAATGGTAGACAAAGCTACTTTAGTTTACAAAGTGGCTTTCCAACTGATTGTACAACCTCCAATTGTAAAGACATAACCTGTGAAAGATCTTCTTCTATCAAGGTCTTTAGAAAAATTAGCATCAACATACCCAATGACTCCATCTCTAGTTCTTCCAAACTGTAAGCAAACATCAATAGTACCTTGTAAGTATCTTAAAATCCACTGAACTACTTTCCAATGTTCTTTACCGGGATTTGCCATGTATCTGCTAACTGCACTGACTGTATATGATAAATCTAGACGTGAACAAACCATAGCATACATGAGAGATCCCACTGCACTAAAGTATGAAACATGTGACATGTACTCAATCTCATCATCTGATTGTGGAGACAAAGCCGATGAAAGTCTGAAATGGGCTGCTAAAGGAGTACTAACAGGCTTAGCACTCTGTATATTGAAACTGAAAAGAACTTTCTCAATGTACCCCTTCTAACTTAGGTACAATTTACTTCCTTTTCCATCTCTGAGAATCTCCATACCAAGTATCTTCTTTGCTAGTCCCAAATCTTTCATCTCAAATTCTTCACTTAGTTGGGCTTTGACCTTTCTTATCTCTCATTTATCTTTTGCCGCTATCAACATGTCATCAACATAAAGAAGTAGATACACAAAAGAACCATCACTGTTTTTCTTAAAAAAACACAACTATCAAAACTAATTCTTTTGAAATCATGAGAAGTCATAAAGGAATCAAACATTTTGTACCATTGTCTTGGTGACTGTTTCAAATCATAAATGGACCTTTTCAGCAAGCAAACATAGTCCTCTTTTTCTGAGACTATAAAACCCTATGGCTGTTGCATATAAATATCCTCCTCAAGTTTTCCATACAAAAATGCAGTTATTACATCTAACTGTTCAAGCTCCAAATCATGCATGGCCACAATACCAAGTAAAGCTTGAATCAAACTATGCTTCATAACTGGGGAGAACACATCTATGAAGTCCACTCCTGGAATTTGATTGTAACCCTTTGCAACAAGCCTTATTAATATTTGGATTCTTCAACTCCTGGAGTCCCTTCTTTCTTTTTAAACAATCATTTACAACAAACAGCCTTTTTACCTTTAGGAAGTTTCACAAGATCCCATGTTCTATTTTGTAGAGTGATTTCATCTCCTCTTGCATAGCAAACATCCACTTTTCTAAGTCTTCACAGCTAACCGCTTTAGAATAATTAGATGGCTCTTGGTTTGCATCTATATCTTCAGCTACATTTAAAGCATAAGCAACTAGATCAACCTCGGCATACTTCTTTGGAGGTTTAATTTCTCTTCTAGTTCTATTTTTGGCGATAGAGTATTGTGGTGAAGAAGCAACTCTATTCTCATTTTTTGTATTTTCTTAAGGAGTTGACTCTGTATTAATCTGATGCTCCATCTGCTTTTGATTTTCTTTATTGGAAGAGGCTTTAAGAGATAAGTTAGGTAGCATAGCAGTTTCATCAAAAATAACATCTCTGCTAATCACAACTTTTCTATTTTCAAGACACCATAACTTATACCTTTTTACACCAGCTTTATAATCAAGAAAAACACATTTAGTGGATCTCGGTTTCAATTTTCCATTATCAACATGAGTACACGCAGGACACCCACAGATCTTTAAATTAGAATAATTAGTAGGATTACCAAACCATACCTCTTGTGGAGTCTTTTTCTCAATGGTAATGAATGGAGATCAGTTGATCAAAAAACATTTTGTAGCAGCTGCTTCTGCCCAAAATGACTTTGGTAAGTTGGCATTTGATAACATACATCGAACCTTCTCTATGATCATTCTGTTCATTCATTATGCAACGCCATTTTGCTATAGAGTATGGCGAACTGTCAAGTGTCTCACGATCCCTTCTGACTTACATAGTCTATTAAACTCATAAGAACAGAACTCTAAGCCATTGTCTGTGTAAATGTATTTTATTTATTTTCCCATCTATTTTTTAATCATAATTTCAATACTTAAATGCAGAAAACACATTGCTTTTCTGCTTCAGGAAAAACGCCCAAACTTTTCTGGAAAAATCATTAATAAAAGTTAGCATATAATTAGCTCCACCTCTTGAAGGCACTCTAGATAGCCCCCATAGATTAGAATGAATATACTCCAATGTTCCCTTCGTGTTATGGATTCCTTTGGTGAATCGAACTCTCTTTTGCTTCCCAAAATACAGTGCTCACAGAACTTCAGTTTGCAAATTCCTTGCCCATCAAGAAGTCCTTTTTTGTTCAATTCTGCCATGCCATTCTCACTCATATGCCCTAGGCACACATGCCAAATTTTAGTAATATCATCATCTGACAAGGAAGAGGAAATGATAGCTACATCACTAGTAACAGTAGAACCCTACAAAACATATAACTTGGCAGCCTTTCTTTGCCCTTTCATCACAACAAGGGAACCTTTGGAAATATTTAAAACCTCACTTTTAGCTATGTATCTGTACCCTTTTGAATCAAGAGTACTCAAGGAAATTAAATTTCTCTTCAATTCTGGAAGATGTCATAAGTTACTAATGTTCTAACAACTCCATCAAACATCTTAACTTTAATTGTTCCAACACTTGCGATATTACACAAAGCATTATTTCCCAACAAAATAACACCTTCAGCACTGTTTCGTAAGTTGTAAACCAATACCGATTGGGACTCATGTGGAAGGTGCAGCCTGGATCAAGCATCCACTCCTTGCTTACTTTAGAATTCTGGACAGAAGCGACTAGAAGTTCACCATTGCTGTAGTCTTCTACAACATCAGCTTTACCGAAATTTTCTGGTTGTTTTCCCTTTTGATTCGCAACCTCCTTTTAATCTTGTTCTATAGCTTATAGCACTCAGATTTAATGTGCCCTTTCTTCTTGCAAAAGTTACAAGTTTTACCTTTGTTTGAAGACTTCAATCTACCCTTAGATTTACCACAAGGATTCTGTTCATGTGTCCTTCCACGATCATAATCAGCATTCCAATCTTGTCTCCCACGAACAATGAGACCCTCTCCTTGAGAGTAGAGTTTAACCACAAGATGCTTCATCTTATCATACGAGCTCAAAGAATCATAAACCTCATCAACTGTAAGAGACTTGCAGATATATAAAATCGTGTCTCTAAAGGTTGAATAAGACGGGGGCAATGAACAAAGTAGAATCAACCCTAAATCTTCCTTATCATACTAAACCTCCATGGCCTCAATTTTAAGAGAATTTCTTTAAACACTGTTAAGTGTTCGTATACAGACGCACCTTCCTCCAAACGATAAGCATAAAAGTGCTACTTCATATGCAACTTGCTTGTTAGAGTTTTTGACATACATATTTGTTCTAGCCTCTTCTATAATGCAGCGACGGTCATCTCCTTCATCACATCCTACAAAATTTCGTTGGACAAATGAAAATGTAATTGTGTTAACTCCTTTCAATCCTTACGCTTCTTCTCTTCATATATTAATGTCAAAGGCATCTTATCTATCCCTAGTAGGGCATCCTCCAGATCCATCTGCGCAAGAACTGCTTGCATCTTAATCTGGCAACGCAAATTTGGTGTTGCGATCCAACAGCAGAATTTCATACTTCAAAGACGCCATTACCGTGATCGAGATGAACAATTTGATATCGTGATGAAATCAACTTATTTTATTCTAGTTTGATCTGATTACTCACTTGATAAATTAGCTGAGCTATACATTTTTTATATCGTGAGATTGCATGGTGTGCGATTGTCTATAGTGTCAGACAGAAATTTGATATTCACATCATGATTCTAGAAGAAATTACAAGATGCTCTGGGTACTAAATTGTACTTCAGTACTACTTTTCACCTAAAAACGGATGGTCAATCTGAGTGGATTATTCAGATACTCGAGGATATGTTGAGATGTTGCATTCTTGAGTTTGAAGGTACGTAGGAACAGTATTTTCCCTTGATTGAATTCGCTTATAATAATAGTTTTCAATCGAGCATTACAACGGCACTGTACGAAGCTTTATATCGTCGTAAATGTCGTACTCCTTTGTATTGGTTGGAGCTCAGCAAAAATAAGACTCACGGGGTTGATTTGATAAAAGAAACTAAACAAAAAGTGAAAGTGATTCGAGATAGTCTAAAAATAGCTTCCGATCATCAGAAATCTTATGCGGATTTGAAAAGAAAAGAAATTGAGTTTGAAATCATTGAAAAAGTTTTTGAAAGTATCTCCGTGGAAGAAAGTACTTCTGTTCGGTAGAAAAGGCAAATTGAGTCCAAGGTTCATTGGGCCGTATAAGATTACCGAACGTATTGGGCCTGTAGCATATAGATTTGTTACCACTAGAGTTAGAAAAGATTCATGATGTATTTCACATATCGGTGCTTCAACAATATAGATCTGATTCGTCGCATGTGATTTCCCCTTCTGAGATTGAAATTCAGTCTGATATGACTTACAAAGAAAAGCCGATCCGTATCTTAGCTCGCGAGGTTAAGGAATGCGAAATAAAAAAATTTCATTAGTAAAAGTGATATGGCATTGACACAGTATTAAAGAGGCCACGTGGGAGCCTGAAGATGCTATGAGACGATAATATTCGAATCTGTTTAACGGTAAGATTTTCGGGGACGAAAATCCCTAAGGGGGAGTATTGTAACAGTCTGGTTTAGACCCTAGTCGGAACAGTGGTTTCGAGACCACATATCTGAGTCAAAAAATAGTTAAATATTATTTTTCACGCTTATGATGTGTGAATTAGCATATGTGAAAATTTCATCTGAAAATTCGATTGTTTGTGTGCTCAATTTGATAAAAGGACCTAATCGCGTAAAATATAAAAATTGCATGCTAATTGTAAAAGTGCTTATTTGATTTATCTTATTAAAAAAGAGGTCCTTATGATGTAATTTAACCATTGGAAGTTTGAATGGACATAAATGGGCATTACTTAGTGGATTTTAAATGATATTAATAATGCCATTTTAGTAAAATGTATATTAATATGTGATTAATAAAACAAAAGCTTTAAATTTGCTTTAAATTTGTTCATCCATTATCATTCATAGCCAAAATTAGCAAATAAAAATAATAATAAAAGCTCTTAGGGTTTCGGCACTTTTAATTGTGATTAAGGTATGGTTTTTGATCCGTTTTTAATAATTTTACGTTTTTGTAATCGTTGCTTCGTATACTATCAAACCCATGCTTCAATTTCTGATTTTGATGATGATTTTTAAATATTCCATTGATGAATTCATGAACTTTATGTTGTTAATTGATGAAATATGAAAGTTTGATGTTGGGTTTATATGTTTTGTCTTTGGATTTTTGATGATTTTGAGTAAAATGGACTAAATTGTGAAATCTGTAAATTGAGAGACTAAAATATGAAATAAATTAAATGATTGGACTTGTATGAGAGCTATGAATATTCGGCCAAGCATGAGTATATGCAAATTATGTGTATTTTATAATTTTGTGAATTAGGGACTAAAGTGTCAAAATGTGGAAATGTGAGGGCTAGTTTGTAAATTTCCCTAAATATGTGTTTATGGATTGTTTTGGATGAATTTATGATTGAATAAGTTAAATTTGAATTTATATAGATCAAGAATTAAAGAAAACGGAATTAGATCGGGGAAAGTCGAAAGTTGTCGAGTAACCGATTCCATCCATCCGAATCTATACGAGGTAAGTCAATATACAATAAACATGTTTGAATTGAATTATTATTGTTCATATGATATTGAATTTGTGAGGAATTAATATTCAAGCTTAATATGTGTTATTCGAGAAAGTATCGATAAAGTTCTGACGTCTGAAAAGCCCCGTACGAACCCTAGGAATAGTTAGGATACATATGTCATGACATAGGATTTCATTATGTGATTCGTGTAAGACCACGTCTGGGACGTTGGCATCGACTTCTATTTTACGTGTACGACCATGTCTGGGACATCGGTATCGTATTTGATTTCGTGTAAGACCCTGTCTGGGACAGTGGCATCGATGTTTGATTACATGTAAGACCACGTTTGGGACGTTGGCATTGTATATGTTCTCTGAGCTATCCGCGTATCCTTACGTTTCTGAATGGTTCAAACGGGCATTCCGAGAATATGAATAACTTTGTTAAATCATATCGGATTCAGGTATGTTTACTTTGTATGACCGATTTGAGAATGAAAGGTAAGTATTTGAATATGAGATTTGTGTTAACATTGGTATTCAAAGTATAAATTATTTGATGATACTTATTTTCTTTGAATGATATGATTATTTGTATATGGCTTACTAAGCTTTTGAAAGCTTACTTTGTGTGTGTTTGCATTGTTTTATAGATATCGAAGCTACTGTGAGCTCCGGGATCATCAAGGATTGTCACCACACTATCAAACCTTATTTTGGTACTTTGAAAATGTATATATTAAAGTACGGCATGCATAGGATAGAAGTTGTGAGATTATGTTTTGTGATGTATATATATTTAGCCATGTGATATAGCTAATTTGTGTTTGAACTTATAGTTTGATAATGGTATATGATATGTATTGCTAAGGTGAAATTGTGGTATGTTTTGTTTGGCCAGAAGAAATGGTTAATGTTGAGAAGTTTTGGTAAGTTTTGAGCATTTTATTGGATGATATATTGATCATATGTTTAGGTATGATTTTAGTTTAAGTTTTGGTATAAATTGATTGATGAATTAAGATTTGAAATGGTTGGTAATGTTATAGCATGAATTATGTATGGTTTGGTATAGATATTGGCTGAAATGGTTGTGCTTATATGTTAGGTTTGGTGCTTGTAGGTTGACCCAAATTGGGGTGGCAAATTGGCTATTTAAATGGCCTATTTTATGCACACGGGCGTGTGTTTCAGCCGTGTGCAACACACGGTCATGTTACAGGGCCGTGTGTCTCTTGGGGTACCCTACGAATTAAAGTCAGTATACCCTCCAGTTTTTACACGGCCTAGACACACGGGCATGTCTTGTGGTCGTGTGGATAAGTCAGTATGTATGTCTTGTTTTGCCACAACTTAGACACACGGGCGTGTGACCTTTTAAACGTTGGAAATTTTTTAAGTTTCTGAAACTTTTATATGTTATCAGATTGGTCTCAAAAGCATGAGTTAGGCTTTGTATGCTCGATTTAAGTTCTTATTGAATGTGAATGAATGAAATTTACTGTAATGATATGATTATTTGATAATGATTATTCTGAATGTTATTATAAGTTCGGTAATGCCTCTTAACCTATTCCGGTGACGGTTACGGGTTAGGGGTGTTACATATAATATGGGTCGTGGCCCCATTTTCACTGTTTGGCTATTAAGGTTGCACGGGTCACCCGAAACGACTGTGGGCCTACTGTTGGGTCAGTAAGTGTATCTAGACCCCTTAATTGATAAAATGACTAAAATACCCCTACATGGTAAAATGATTGTTATGCCCCTAGGAAATATATGACTATGTTTGAGCATACCATATTAAATATATTGATCACATGTATGATATTATGACATGATGCATGATATGTTGCATGGGGATGGGATTTATTATGATTGGAGGAAGTGTACTGTACTAGCAGCTTTGCTGCAAATACTGTTTAGTGCCGCAATCGGTACTACCTGGAGTGTAGGGATGAGTGGGTTGATTTTATCCCCACATGGAGTGTAGGGTTGGATGGAGATGGAGTGTAGAGGCTAGTTGGGTAGAATCTATTGAATGCATATCTGCATTGTATTGTCACTGAGATGGGCTCAGGCCCACACTGATACTAATACTGTAATGGGCTAAAGCCCTAACTGAAACTGAACTGTTACTGTATTAGGCTTAGGCCCCGACTGTTTATGCTCATTGATTGGTTATTTGATATGGGATTACACACTGAGTTTTCATAACTCACCTACCTGCTTATCTGTATAGGTAATTCCCAGGCTTAGGCAGGTCGGTGCTGCGAGGGACTCAAAGGTGGCCACATAACCGCACGAACTTTCTCATTGGGTTTTAAAGACATAAGTAGTTTTATTTTTTGGTATTTTTAATATAATAAGGCCTCTTTAAATTTTTAATCTTTAATTTGGGGTTTTATTTATTTCGAGTTATATCTGCTAGCAGTAGAATGTGAGTTTTCAGGAAGATAAATGCTTTTCAAAGACGTCACAAAATCAAAACTTGTTTTAAAAGCTTCCGCTAATATTAACAGTTTAAATAAGATAATAATAATGATGATTTAAAATATATAACTTTTTGACAAACAACTCATATTTTGAAAATGAACGAGGCATCAATTTTGTTGAGATCGCCAAGAGGTCAAATATAGAACAGGTTTTTCAACGATATTGTACTTTGCAAAAAACACTTCAATGTGACATCACTAGATTCGGCCATAACGTCCAGGCTGGGTTTGGGGTGTTACATAAATTAAAAAAAAAAATTGTTTTCTCCTCCCTTCAACCATTCTACATCAAGAACCATCATAGTATTTTTTTTCTTTTTTTTCTTTTAACCCTTTATTGTTGACTTTTGAAATTTTATTAATTCTTGTTAAGCATTTTCTTCGATTTAAAGAAAGAACCAAAAGAACCCGTTTTCACCATGGTTCTTCTAATGTAGAATAGTTGAAGGAGAAAACAAAAAATTTATTTTTATTTTTAAATCCACAAATCTAACATGAATGAATAAATATAAAAAAATAAAAACTAAAAAGACTCAAAATGTAAAATCAAATCTATAGATGAAAATAAAGAAAAGAAGGATGAAATATATAAAAAAAACATTTTGATGGTTTTAGATGCAGAATGATTGAAGGAAGGAGAAACAAATTTATTTTTTAATCAATAATGACTTGCAAAAATAATCTTATATGACATTATATGATTGTATGACACCATAACTTCTACCTAATAATTTCTTGGGCGTGGTCGGAAGGTAATATTAATTTTTTTTAACGAATTTTCAAATGCAAAACTTAACCCTTTTTTCCCTCGAATGGTAATAAAATAAAGAATTAATTCATAAATTGGTATTATAAACGATTTTTTTCTATCTGTATTTAAATATTTTTTCACAATTTTTTCCTAAGTTATATATATATTAGTTTAATCATTAGTCAAATCATTAAATTTATCTAAAAAATTATAACCAATTAAAAATTGTCAAGTGCCAAGAAAGATAGTATTTTCGCAATCTATCTTTTTACTTTTTATTTTTTTCTTCCTCTCATCTTGGATTTCTTCTACAAGTGTTAACATTTTGAACTTTATGATTTTGGTCTAACTTTTCATAACTGGACTGATGGCCAATGGATCATTCTACCATTTCTCAATTTGATCAAATAAATTATAAAATATTCATAAAAATAAAAAAAATCAAAAATGGAGAAATCTTGTTCAACAACTTTTTTAGCCCAGTTTTATTGGTCTGTATTAGTTCGTTAATCAATTGGTTCAACTTTTATCCCTAGATTGGTACTTCAATCGTTTCGAAGTCTAACTAGTTAGATTTTGAAAAAACTAATTTTGATTTATTAAAAACCCTTTTCGGTCTCGTCAAGTCGAGCATGCCATAATTTAGTACAACTTTCTACTAGTTATGAATTGGTCAAGTTATTTATTTTTATTAGGAGTCAAATAGCATATTTGGTCATTTATTTGTGCAAATAAAATAGGAGCACATTAGCTTCTTGTCGTCAAAGTAGTTGAGTTATTTTAAGAAGTTTTGAGTGTAAAGAGATGTCTAAGCTAAAAGTATAGCACTTCAATTTTTGTTTCTTTATATTATAATATTCGGCTTTATTTCTATGTAGAGTGTTATTTGTAATTGTGTCAACTAGTATCAAAGCTTTCTAATCACCAAGTGTTTTGATATTATTACTCAACCAAGATGAATAGTAGAAGTGTTTCTTCTAAAATAGTTGGAGACAAGCTTGTTAGTAATAATTACAATTACTGGAAGCTATGCGTGGAAGTTTACCAACTAGGAAGCAATGTTTATCCATTGAGGTTCTTGATCAGCCAACAAATGTGTCTTCTATTGTGCACCACGATGACGTGTTTACAGATGTTAACACTTTTATTAACTACAATAAGGAATGGATTGTTGATTCTGGTTGTTCTCATCATGCAACTAGAGATAGTACTCTGTTATCGGATGTCCATCTGCTAGAAGGTTATTATCAAAACTAATAATTCATTACATCTTGTGATGAAAGGAGATTTAAATGACAAAAAACTCAAGAATGTTTATCATGTTCCTGGGTTAAAGAAAATCTTGCTTCTGTCTCTCAAATAACAAATTCAAGAAGGTAAGTTCTTTTTGGTCTTAATAATGTTTGTATTCTCTCAAAGCTGAAGTACATTGATGTGGTGTTTTGTTATATGGAAAAACAAAAATCCTTATATGTTTTACCTGCAAGTAATGAATATGTTAAAAATACTGATGACGGTGCATGCTTGCTTGGGTCATGTGGGATTTCAGTTGCTGCAAAAGATTTCCACAAACCAACTTCTTTATGGTATTCCTATTTTTAAAGATAATCATCATCATGAGATTTTTCCAGGCTGACAGTATGGAAAATCTCATCGTCTTCCTTTCTCAAGTTCAAAGAGTAGAGCATTGGCAACATTGGTTTTAATTATGGGATGGTGATTTTGGATTATTTTTCTCGTTTCAGCTGGATATATTTTTTACAATAGAAAAGTGAGGCTCTTTCTATGTTTATTTACTTCAAGAATGATGTTGAAAAAGAATTTGGGTTACAAATCAAGTGCCTATGCACAGATAATGGAGGTGAATTTTTGTTAAATGACTTTATGGATTATTATAGAGAGCATGGGATTCAGCGTCAAATGACTTGTCCAGAAACCTCACAACAAAATAGGGCTGTTGTAACGCCCCCACGCCCGAGACCGTCGCCGGAGTCGAGTATGAGGTGTTACTAAGCTTAATTTAACATTTTTAGAACTTTGGATTATTTGTTTCTACATTCACAGCTTTTAAGCTACTTGCGTCACAGTCACAAGAAAAATCATATCTCGAGTTACGAAACTAGAAATCAAGATCCGTAAATTTTCCCTGAATCTAGACTCATATACCTATCTACTAATTTTTTTATAAAATTTTTGGTAGGGCCAATTAGTACAGTTTATTAGTTAAAGTTACCCCTGTTTTAGGACTTGACTGGTATGACCTCTGTTTACTACGAACCACATTTCTCTCTGTAAAAATTTCATATGACTATGAGGTTTGTTTCTTCTAAAACTAGACTCAATAATAATTCTGAGGATATAAAATATACCACCTAATTATATCTTTATAATTTATAATGAATTTCTAAAGTTGGAACAGGGGATTCAAAAACTACTATGACCCTGTTTCACTAAAATTCAAATATCTTCTAACATATAATTTCTTTACCTGTTTCATTTATTTCATGTGAAACTAGACATAATAAGCTTCAATTTGATATGTATTCCATCACCAAATTCAATTTCTATGATTTTTAATAAATTTTCAAACTCGTGTCAGTGTTGCTGCAGTATTCTGTTTATGGCAAATTTCATCCTTTTTATGAGTTTTTATGCACTAAGTATCTTAATAGTTTTCCTTAACATCAAACATAATCTACACTAACCATTTTCATAATTTATCATTATCAAGCATTTCCTCAACCATTCCACAACCATACCATAAGATCATTTACACAAAATAGGTATATTGCTATACATGCCATACTTAAATTTACAAGCCATTTACCAAAAGTCTTCCGGATAGTGTGACTGAGCCTTCGACCTATCCCGACTCCTGAGCTGGCTTGTCCAAAACTACAATGAGTAAGAAGGAGGGAGTAAGCATAAATGCTTAGTAAGTTCATATGCAAATAATAAGTAACATAACAAACAGTTATACCAATCAACATTAGCATACATCACTAAAACACATATCACATTTCTGATCATTTTTCATCATCTTATTACCTTATAGTGGTTGTATCAATACTCAACCCGAGGGTTAAATACATACCTGTCCAAAATATCCATTTCACATCACTCACCAATACTTCTCTTTACATCTCGAATATTCCTCCATTGAGTAGAACTTTACCCGTTGAACACATCGGAATATAATTCGGATACATGGATAATTTGCATATAAGTGCCACATATTCAATCAAGCAATCATGTAACCCGCCCATAAGCGAACTCAGACTCAACTCAACGAGCTCGGACGTTCGCATCCATAAGTGAACTCGGACTCAACTCAACGAGTTCGGATGCCTAGTTACATCTCACGAACTCGGACTCAACTCAACGAGTTCGGATGCTCAACCATCCTAGTGACATGTCACTTGTATCCTAATCTATTCCTAAGGTTCAAACGGGCTTTTTCCTCGAACACTTATCCTTGCCGTCTTCCGTAGAATGCCGAAATCAATACTCGGTAACAATTATATTTAACAAGTAGTTCACATAATTTACATATTATTTGAAATTAACCACAAAGCATACATTTCATAATAAAATTTAGCATAACATATAATTAACATCAATAACTTAAAAATAACCATTATGCTACATTATTTACACATGAACTTACCTTGGTACCAAAATACAAAGATTTTGCAATTTAGTCCACAATCTTTTCTTTTCCTCGATTGAGGTCGATTCCACGTCTTTCTTGATCTAAAATAACACATTTAGCTTATTTAATACTTACATTATCAAATTAATCCTTAACTCAAATTTTGGCAAAATTACAATTTTACCCCTAAACTTTTGCATATTTACATTTTTTCCCTAGGCTCGGTATTAAACTTTATTCCTTATTCTTATGTTTTACAACATGCTGATCACTTTTCTCTTCTATGGCAATATCAAATTCTCACTCTAACATGTACTTGTGACTATTAGGTATTTTTACTGATTAAGCCCTTTTACTCGTTTTTGCTTAAAATCGAGTAGTACAAGTTGTCTAACATAATTTAAAACCCTATATTCTATCATAAAACATCAAAATACACAAATTTCACCTATGGGTATTTTTCCAAATATAAACCCTAGGTTGAATTATTGCTAACATAAGCTTAATCGAGCTACCGAGATTCTAAAAACGTAAAGAACATTAAAAACGGGGCTTGGAATCACTTACTATGGAGCTTGGAAGCTTGAAACAAACCCTAGCTATGGAGAACCCTTGAAATTTCGGCCTAATGAAGAAGATGGACAAAAATTGGCTTTTAATTTTGTTTTTAATTCATTTTAATAACTAAATGACCAAAATACCCTTACTACTAAACTTTCCAAAAATTCCTTCCATGTCCTAATTTTGTCCATGAACTTAAAATTGGTCAAATTTCTATTTAAGACCTCCTCATTAATATTCCAAAACAATTTCATACTAAAAACTTCTAGAATGCAAGTTTTGCAACTTATTCGATTTAGTCCCTACTTTCAATTTAAGCACTTTAGGCATAGAATTTCATCACGAAATTTTCACACAATCATGCAATCATATCATAATCATCAAAATAATTATAAAACAATTATTTCTATCTCGGATTTGTGGTCACGAAACCACTATTCCGATTAGGCCCTAATTCCGGATATTACAGCTGTTGAGCGCAAGTTAGCTCATCTTACATCAGTTTGTTTGTCTTGGCTACATGCGAAGAATATTCCAAGAGAACTATGGGTAGGGACTTTTCAAACTGCTTGTCATGTCATAAATCGGTTGCCTGCTTAGCCAGCAACAGAACTATCACCCTTTGAGTTGTTATATCAACGTAAACCCAATCTGAGTTATTTTTGTACTTTTAGGTCTATCTCTTATGTTCATGTATTAAAACATAATCGAACTAAGCTTGACCCGAAGGCCAAGCAATGTATTTTCGTTGGCTATGATGCTCACAGGAAAGGTTGGAAATGTATGGATCTGGAAACAAATAAGGTTATTACCTCTCGTGATGTGGTGTTCAACGAAGTTTTAGCTCACAACAGTGATGCAAAAAGTGACAAAGGTACAACTAAATTTGCACTTTTTCTTGATGATTATGCATTAGGAAGAAATATTTCTTCAACTGAGGGAGGAATTCAAAACTGATCAATTTCTGGTCAATTTCTGAGCCAACAATGCTGAAATTATATTCTTTGTGCAATCTAATCCACTAGCCTCAACACAAATTAATTCACCATTCTGATATTTCAAGGTAACTTATTTTTATCAACAATTCACTATCACATCATGCTCGGTCAACCAATCCATACCCAAAATGAGATCAAATTCATCAAATAGTAATAGCATCAAATCATCAGGAAAATCATAACCCCAGACTTTCAGTGGACACACTCTACAAATTTGGTTAACTAAAACACACTGACCCGGTGGATTTGTTACTCTGACGGTATAATCAGATGACTCTACAAGTATGTTCTTTTTGTTTATTAATGTAGTGCATATATAGGAATGGGTTGACCCAGGGTCAATCAATGCATATACCTTAACATCAAAAAGAGAAAATGTACCGACAATAATGTCTGAAGCAAAAGCTTCCTTAGGAGCTCTAATGGCATAGGCACTAGCAAGTGCTCTAGCCTATGATCGTTCAATTGTATCAATAGTTTTTCCCTGACTATCTACAACACTTATAATGTTTCTCAATTTTGTACCTCTCCTGGAGTAGTCTTAGGTACAATAGTTTTATTCCTAGAGTCACTATATTGCTTCAGAAAATCTTTAAAGATGTGTTTAATATAACTACATCTAAAATAGGCTCTCATTTTAAATCGACACTCGTCGAAGTGGCTTATACCACAATATTCATAGACTGGTTTATCTACATTTCTAACACTGCCCACACCAGCAACCGGTGAGTTCACTAACCTCAAATTACTTAGTCTCGGTCTGTCTCTCCTTATAAATCCCAAAGGCAAAGTAAAATGGCTAACATCACTCTTGAATTTCTTTATTGGAGAAGTCAGAACTGATCTTACTAGTCCTCATTTACTGATTTCTCGAGACTTCAATTCTAATTACTTCTTATCATTGTATGTAACACCCCAAAAATCTCTTATATATTTATTTTCGTATGTTTGTGACATAAATATATGTCTGCCTCAGTGGTTAAGTGTTCTGGGAAATGTCTGAGAGGTCTCAAGCTCAAACCTTAGCTTGGGAAAATTTTTTGTTTTTAAATGAATAAACCCCTATCTCTAATCAGTAGGCTTATAAATAAATGTTGGTAAAATATGTCAAAATTGGCCTGCTAGTCTGATGGTTAAGTGGGCTGTTAAGTGGTTGAAGGTTTGGGGTTCAAATCTCTGCGTGATCAAGGGGATTTATTTTTGCTGCAGGTGTCGTGCGAGTGTTGTAGTTTGACTGAAATTCTGAGTATTTGAGGAGTGTGGGGATGTTGTGGCCGATTTTTAGGACGATAATGAGGATGGTTTCGATAGTTGTGGGATTGGTGGAGGAAAATAAGGAATTTGAGGTGTAGTAGGGGAGTGGACAGTTGGTAGTGAGGATTTTTAGGAGAGGATTAAGAGAAGTGATCAGAGTTGTGTCGAACCTGATCTCTTCATCTCAAAATTTTGGCCTTTCTAGCCCTTTTGACATTTTGAATACATTTTCTCTGTCGTTCTTTTTCTTGCTTCACTGTTGCCGATTTTCTCTTCTAGCTTTTTTCTTCTTCTCCTTTTATTTGATGTCGATTGCTTGCTAGAAAACTTCCTTCTTCTACCACTTTCGCTTCTCCATTAATCCATTTTTCTCTAAACTCTTTTACATGCCACAACTTGTCTTCTCCATTTTGCTTTTGTGCGTTTGGCGAAAGGTAGTGATTGGTTTGTGCTACTACTGACGTAGGAGCGTTAAGGACAAAGTTGTTGTTGCCTAAAGTCTGGAGCTAAGGCATGTGCTAGTGTCGAATTTGTAACACCTCCTAACCCCAAATCGTCCCCGAAACAAGGTTACAAAGCATTACTAAACCTATCGGCCATTTATAATTAATATACACATAAATACCAACATAACCAGATACACTCATAATTTTCCAAATTTAAACATTTACATATTATTCAATATTTAATTTTATTCAAATATCAAATATCATCAAATAAATCAATTTCATACGAAATTAACCAAATTCTATTATATATCATAACCAAACCTAAATCTATTTATTTCATCATTACATTTACAATTTCAAAATGACACACACATAAGACACCCTAGGTACATGCCTTTACCAATAATTAACACACTTTACCTTATTGAATTAGGGATTGGCCTGGGATGCTAATTTAACGTTCTATCTTTACTTAACCTGTGCACGGAAATAAATCGTACGTTGAGTATAGGTATACTCAGTGGTATTTCTATAATCTGAACACTTAAACAATTATAAAACATATTAATTTATATATATTGAACTTTTCAAACTCAATGAGTATTCAAACATTCACTTTCCAACCAATGTTTTGGTCTACTTTAAATTCAAAATCATTTATTATTTTTCAATAGCAATTAATCAATCAGTAATATTCATTAACAATCAGTCAATCAGAACAATTATTTATTTAGTAATAGTCAGTTATTCGGTAACAATCAATTATTCAATAATAATCAGTTATTCAGTATCAATCAATTGATTGGTTATCCAGTAACAGTCAATTATTCAGTAAAAATCAGATATATAGTAACAATTAAATTATTCAGTAACAGTCGATCTTTCCAGTTCCTTTATTTACCCCTATTAACATGACTCGGGCCTAGACAGATACACGGATCCAACCAACACACCAGTATGGCACATAGTGCCTCATCGGCCGAAGCCGGAACAGTAACAATAATAGTAGCAGTACGGTACACAGAGTACCTCATCGGAACAAATCCAGAACAGTAACAGTACGGTACATAGAGTACCTCATTGGAACAAATTCGAAACAGTAACAGTAACGGCAACAGTAACAATATCCGACACACAAAGTGCTGAATCGGTAACAGTAACAGTAGTCGACACATAAGTGCCTGATCAGTAAGCCGGCAAAACCCGTACTCTTCCATATCCTATGGCATGCCAACTATATCCGACTAGCCTGACTAGTTAATAGGTTATTTAATTCACTTTTCAATTTTCAATTAATTCATATTTTAATTAATTAACTATATATTTTCAATTCAATATAATTTCATTCACTTTTCACTAATAAATATTCAATTTCACAATAATCACATTTTTCTATCAATTTCATCACACTTCCAACTACATATATTTTCCAATATAACAAATATTTGTTATTCAATTTCCACATCAATATTCATTTCAATTCAAACATTCACATATATTCATAAATCAATTCAATATAATCAATATTCAATCCAATTCAAATAATCATCTCAAAACACCTACTACATATATATATTAAATAATAAATCCAACAATTTAAGTATTAAGTTCGGATTATAGAAATACAAACCATATTTTCTCGAGCTAACTCCTGTTTTCTTTGCCATTTTTCCTTGCTTAGCCGAGATTTCCCGAGACAACGTTAGCTATTAAAACTTCAAGCTTCAAACCTTCAATTTGCCCTTTTCATCTTTCTTCTCTTTTTCTTTCTTTCTTTCCCCTGCCTCTGTTTCGTCTCCTTCTATTCTCTTTTCTATTCTTTTATTTACTTTGTTTTATATATATATACTTAAATAGTAAGTATTATTTATTTATTCATGTGTATATTATTAATACATTTGTATCCATTTATAACCATACATTTGTCATAATTTAGTATATTTATTTCATAAAAATCTTATAATATGATCATTTAATTAGTAAATATATTTTATAAATAATAAATACTATTAATAATTAAATACATGTATTACAAAGGTATATATTTTCATTTATACACTTGTATCAAATCATATCCACACATTTGTCTTTATTTAATTTATTCATCATATAATATTAATTTAATGATAATAAATACATTAATTATTTACTTAAATAATAAGTAAATACATACATATTTTACAAATGTATGTACAATATTTATTACATATGTATTTTATTTTTGCCATAAACTTGTCTTTCTTTTAATTTATTTAATAATAACACCTATTAAATAATAATAGTTTAATATAAAACCATAATAATAACAATTATAACATTTAATATACATAATTCAAGAAAAATCTTGATTTTTCTTCCATTTGCCGCCTCATCTATTGTCAATGGCTTAATTGCCATTTTAATCATTTTTACTTTCTTTTAATCTACAATTCAACTTTCATCCTTTATTGAATTTAGTCATTTTTCCTAATTCCTCTTAATTAAGCTAAATTCACTTAATTAAAGTCTAGTTAATTACTCAATTAACTTCGTAATTATTTTTAATAAATATTTTCTAATCTATTTTTCAGAAACAGAGACCCAAAAATACACTTTTCGTATAACCTTAAAGTTCGGGTCGTTACAGAATTATAGAGGGAAACGTCCGGTGTTCGTAAGGTAAGAGTTCGGTTAAGATGTTAGAAGTATGTCTTTTGATTCTAGTTAATTGGTTATTGATTGAGGTGTATAATAAAAGTGATATACTAGTCAATTGATAGGTCTTGGGTGCTCAGGAATGCTTTTGCAAAGAATCAAAATCAGGTGTGTAAACACAACTTTGAAAACGAAAATCGGCGAAAAGCCGAAAAAAGTAATTGCCAAGGTTGGCCGTGTGCGATACATGGATTGAGCCGAATTGGGCAGTGTGGGCCTACACGGGTGAACAACACAGGCGTGAGGGATTATTGGGCCAGGCCACGTGATCTACGCGGCGAAGGCCATTTTGAGATACAAAAATTGAACCAGATACTGATAACTCCCCTACCCCAACTCTTCTTAATTATCTCCACCAACCTCTCCACTAAATCCACTACTTAGAATCCTTATCTACTCAAACTCTCACACGGCCCAAGCAACAAAATTAATCCTTTGCTCGCACAGGGATTCGAACTCACGATCCCTTGCAACATTAACACTCCACTTAACCACTAGACCAGCAGGCTCATTCTGATATAAACTTACCAACATTTATTTATAAGCCTACTGACTAGGGATAGGGGTTTATTCATTTAAAAGAAAAAATTTGCCTAAGCTAAAGCTTGAACTTAGGACCTCACACACACATCCAGAACATTTAACAATTGAAGTAGATACACACTTGTGTCAAATTTTAACAAAACCAAAAATATAAATTTTGGGGCGTTACATTGGTATTTTTGGAAACGTTGTATATATTGGTATATGGCATGTATAGGCTAGAGTCATCTTGTTAAGTTTTGAGTTGTGATTTTAGCCATGTGATTTGGCTTGTAAATGTTGGTGTGAATTTGGACATTTAAGTTGGCTTAACTTATGTGTTTGATAAGTTAATTATATGATGTACATAATGTCTTATATGTTGGCTTATTTGGTGTGATTATGTGTTGGTTATTTTTATTAGATGTTAATTGATGTGCTTATGCTTGGAAGCTAGTATATTGTAGTTTGATTTGAGATGACCATATGGTATATGTTGAAGTATGAAATAGGTAATAAGTTGATGGATAAATGCATTTTGTAGTTATGTATGTTTGATGTTTTTGGTATAGTTAAATGGAATTGAGTAGTGGAAATGGTTGTGAATAGATGGCATGATATGTATATGAATTGGTAGGTTTTTGGTCACTTAAAGATGTATTGAAATTGTGTTTTTTGGTTGCTATGTATGCTTGTGGTTAGGGTGGCAAATTGGTTTTGCAAATGGCATATTTTTGTCCACAGGCAGAGACACGAGTATGTGTCTCAGCCATGTGCGACACACGGTCATGTTACACGGTCGTATGTCCCCTAGGGTACCCTTCGAATTAAAGTCAGTATACCCTATAGTTTTGACACGGCCTAGACACACGGGTGTGTTTATTGGCTGTGTGTGGCACACGGGCTAGTACATAGGTGTGTGGTCGGCCGTGTAACCCAAGTCAGTAACCCCCTTAGATTTCACACGGCCTGGCACACGGGCGTGTCCTCGATCGTGTGGTAAAGTCAGTATGTATGCCCTATTTTCACACGGCCTATGACACGGGCATGTCTAGTAGCCATGTGAGGCACACGGCCTATTCACATGGGCGTGTTTCCCTTTAATGTTTGAAAATTTTCTAACTTTCTTTAAGTTTGTAAATGTTATTGGTTTAGTCTCGAACCTCTTATAAGCATGTTTTAAGGTCTCGTAGAGCCTTATAAGGGACATTGTGAATATTTTGAATAAATTTCAATTATGAATGCTTAAATGTATGTGAATGAGGTGTGTTATCCGGTAATGCCTCGTAACCTTATTCTAGCAACGAATACGGGTTAGGGGTGTTAAAATAAACACATCCCTACCCGACCTTCAAATAATAAAATTTATAGAAATTTCATTCTAAAATTACCATATTTTTATATTAGTCCCTAAACTCAAAACTAATAAAAATTCTTTTACAAAATAGTCATATTTAACAACCAAGCTCATAAATCAACCATTTAACTTCAAGATCATCTTAAAATCATTAATTTTAAGATTCAAAACCTTTAATATTTTTACGAAATAGTCTCTAGGTTAACTAGATTGAGCTACAACATTATCAAAAACATAAATTCACTAAAAACGGAATAAAAAATCATTTACATGCAATGAACCAAGCTTGACTGATTCTCCTCAGTTCAAAATTGGTGTTTTTTCATTGGGAAAGTTAGAATTAAGAAGATGGTGACTTTGCTTTCTTTAGTTTATGTTTTTATTTACTTAATTATCAATTTACCCTTGTAATTAATTCAGAATTTCCACCAAAGACTTGCATGAACCGTCCACCAATGCTTCATTATGGTCTAAATACCATATAAGTCCTCCCACATTTACTAAATAAGTCATTTAACTAATAAAATTCAATAGTAATTAAGTTTTACATCTTTTACGATTTAGTCCTTTTTTCCTTAATTAACTATTCAGTCGTTAAAATTACTGGACCAAGACTTAATATAATTCTATAATAGACTTGTAAATATTATAAAATAATATTTACTCACTTAATCATCGAAAATTGAGGTTCTGAAACTATCGATTTCGATACCACTGAAAAATGGGATGTTACAAAAAATGTGATGGTAGAAGAAATTTCAACACTCAACAAGAATGACATGTGGGAGCTTGTACCAAAACCAGTGGATGTTGATTTAGTTACATGTTAATGGGGTTACAAATTAAAGAAATGAGCTAATGGTACAATTGAAAGGTACAAAGCTCACATTGTTGCTCGTGGTTTCTCCCAATAATATGGTTGTGACAATGATGAGACTTTCAACCCCGTCACAAGAATGATAACTATTCGAACAATCATTTCTTTGGCTGCTAGTAGAGGATGGAATTTGTGGCAGATAGATGTAAAAAATGCTTTTATCTATAGTGAGTTAGATCGTGAGATTTTCATGGAACAACCATAAGGATTTATCTCTAAGCAATACCTAAATCATGTGTGCTAGCTCAAGAAGACGTTGTACGGCCTCAAGCAAGCTCCTCGTGCTTGGTTTCGTAATATTGTTCAATATCTTGATTTTTGAGGCTTTAAATCTTCAAGTGTTGATCCAAGCTTATTTGTTAAGAAAACTCCCATTTTGTGCACTTTGATCCTACTTTATATGGATGATATGATTATTACGGGTGATGATAGTGTTGAAATTAATAGTCTTCAAGATGCTTTGTCAGTTCGATTTGAAATGAAAATTTTAAGATGCTTTGTCAGTTTGATTTGAAATGAAAATTTTAAGTTAAGCTAATTGTTTTCTTGGTTTGGAAATTAAAATATGTGATAGTCATTTTGTCTCTCAAAAAGGATATGCAACAAGTTTATTGCAGTGATTTCGTATGGAGGAGTCAAGAGCAAAAACTAGTCCTATGGAACTTCATCTCAAGTTAGCTAAAAATGAAGGAAAGTTTTTGGAAGATGTTACACTTTTTCATCAATTTGTTGGTAGTTTATTCTATTTAAATATCATACAACATGATATTGCATTTCCCGTAAGAGTTATTTCACAATTCATGGATCAACCATGTGAGATTCATTTAATTGTAGCAAAGAGGATTCTTCATTATATAAAGGTCACTCTAAGTTATGGATTAATGTATGAGCAATCTAAGTCATTTTCTTTAAGTGGCTTTATAAATGCATCCATAATAAGTTTCTGTTTTACAATAGGTTCAATTGTAATTTCATGGGTAGTAAAAAACAAGTCACTGTGGCTCTTTCAAGTTGTGAATTAGAATATGTAGCAACTACATGGCTACTCAAGAATGTTTGTGGCTCAAGAGACTTATTCAACAAATGGTGCTACTCTCAATCATCCAATTCAGATTTATTATGATAATGAGAGTGCAATAAAGTTTGTTGGAACTCCAGTGTTTCATGCTCATACGAAACACATTAAAACTCATCATTTTGTTTGATAAAAAGTGTTAACTCATGATATTTAGCTGCTAAAAATGTGAACATAAAAGCAAGTTGCTGACATATTTACTAAGGAACTTACCAAAGCCAAGTTTGGAAGTTTTCGTGAGGTTCTTGGTGTCATTAACAACAAGTTTGCACTAAGGGGCAGTGTCAGAATTTAGTATAACTTTCTGCTAGTTATGAATTGGTCAAATTATTCATTTTTATTATGAGTCGATTAGCATATTTTAAAATTTATTTGTGCAAATAAAATAGGAGCACGTTAGCTTCTTGCAGTCAAAGAAGTTGAATTATTTTAGGAAGTTTTAAATATGAATAGATGTCTTACACTGGGCTAAAAGTGTAGCACTTCAATTTATGTTTCTTTTTATTATTTTGATTGAGTAATAATAATATTCAGCTTTATTTCTATTTAAAGTGTTTTTTGTAATTGTGTCAAAGCAAAGTAGGCAGTGAATTTCGAAAATAAAATCAATCACCAATGTCTTGACCTTAGGAGGATGAATTTTGAGCATTTTTTACATTGTCAAACATTATAAAGGAAGAATAAAAATAAAGAGAGAAATACCATAAAGAAAAAAAATAAAATAAAATAATTTTAAAAAAAGTAAGGTTTATATGATGACCCAATCTATTATATGCAAAAAAATTTTAACAGTATCAACTTGGAGAAAATGGTATAGTTTAGGGTCTAATTTATAAGTTAAGTTATTTTTTAATAAAAAATAGACTTAACGATTTGATTAACAGATGTATCAACTTGAAAAAAAAAATTTATGTACTTGTAAAAAATATATATACAAATATAAAAAAAATTTGTTACAACCGATGAGTGTAATAAAATATTTCACTGGCCATCCCAAAATTAAACAAGTTTTAAGTTACATATTATAACTTGAGGATAAAAATGGAAATTTAAGGTAATAAAAAAATTGAATTTAGATGATTATGATAGGTGGTGTCGTCAATAACAACAACGACACTAACGTTTACTGTTCTAAACGGGTCATTTACATACATGATTTTCAAAGTGAATTATTTTTATAAATAATTAAAACTTTTGGATATTTTTATAAAAAAAATTGTAAAACTCTTATTCCCTTTAAATTAAACTACATGTTTTTAAATTTAATTAAATCTATAATAATTAAGCTAAAACCTTTCATAATAATACTTAATATATTTTTAAAAAGAAAATTTTTAAATTTTGACTTTTACACTATTATAATTAGCAAAGAATGCATAAATTTTTTCACTATTAAATACAAAATTTCTTAATTTCAGCATACATATTTACTTTTGATAATACATTTATGCCAATTATTATTTTCAAATGTGATTATCATTCATGGGCGTAACTAGGGTTGGTAGGAGCCTCAGCCCCTTTAAAATGGAAGTTTTTTTGTTTAGATTTTTTAAATTTTTAAATTTTAAATTAATCCTTTAAAAATTATAAAGATATAGATTATTAAAATGGTGAAATTACATTTTTACTATCGTAAAAATTACAATTTAATTTCGGTTCTCCTAACAAAATTTTCTAGCTTCGCCCCTATCAAAGTTGATACTAGTTCATGGTTTTATCTTATATTTTTTCCTATATAAAATTTCATTAGTATTTTTATATGAAATATAACAGTTAAATTGTTAAAATATTAATCATATAAAAATACACTACCTGTGTAAGTGAATTTCCCTTTAAATTATATTAACTTCTTATTTTATAGTTTTTCTTATGAAAAAATACTTATTTTCATAATTTTATTTAATTAATTTATTTCAATTATATTGACTTTGGATTTGTTTTCTGTTTTCATTATATTTTTCTATCTTTTCTATTTTTATCTTTATTTCAACTCTATTAATTTTATATTTGTTTTTCTAATTTCAGTATTTTTATTAAATATTAATATATTTATTTGAATATTTACATTGAATTTTTATATTGACATAAAAGTAATAATTACAATGAATTTCTAAAAAGTAACCATTATTATTTTAGTATTTAAATTAAATTTTAGAATTATATTGAATATTTAAAAAAAATTATAAACCTATATTTTAAAATTTTAAAATTTTTAATTTTAATTTAAAAATTAATAATTACTGTTTTATAATTATATATTGTAAAAATTTTCATTAATTTTATTTTAATTTTGATTATTATTGTAGAAATTTAATTATGGATTGTATAATACAAAATTTATTTAATGTTGTATTGTTTTTTTTTAAATGTTGACAATATAAAATCCCATATACTTGGATTGATTATATAAAATCAAATTTTATTGTAAAGTTTTTATGGTCACATAATAAAAATACATTAATAATATTAATATCAAAATTCATTAAAATTGTAGACTAAGTCTTAGTCTGGTTGGCATTAGTATTATGTCTAAGACGTGAATTTGAGCATATTAAAACCTATTTATCCTCTTATTTAAAAATTGATGAGAGATTATATGTAATTTTAAACCAATTAAAATTTATAAATTGATTATCATTTTTGAGATCAAAATGTAAGTTTATTATTATTAATTTAAAATTTTATAAATTATAAAAACACTTAATAAAAAAGTTTTCTAGGCACCCTGTTCATGCCCGACTCCGTGACGGGACATAGGAACAAAATTAATGAATGAATATACAAGGAAAGCAACTAAATTTGAATTAAAAAAAAAACTATTGTAGCTGGAAATGTTGTTGAACTTTATTTCCGTCGATATTCCACAAAAAATCATCAACTGACGGTATTTCCTTAAGCAACTTTTCCAATTCTTTGAACGACAAGTTTTTCATCAGAACCAAACCGTTGACCTCTGCAGGTGACGTCCTTGGTTTCTTATTCATTCTCTTGTCGTAAAACCGGGTTGTTGGCTTCGACGAATTGTCGATTGTGAGTGACTCTTTACCGGTCAGCTCTTGTACGATGGACTTAAAGCTCCTAACATCCGTCTCTACGTACTTAGTGTTGATGATCACCACCTTCATTGGCTGCCCACCATTAATTGCCATAACTGAGAGAAAAAAGATTTGTAATTTTCTTGAAATGGGTTTTCTTTTTTTCTTTTGGTTGATTTTGGTAGTGTATGTTGATGAACTTATATAGAAGTAGAAGATAACCCTACGAGGAAAGAAAAGCAGCCAAATAATGAAAACTTGTAATGTAGGGATTGGTTGAAATTTAGAGGTCTGTTTGAGGGTCTAATTTTATATATTTAGAAATAATCAATTTATTTATGTTTTAATTTAATTGATATCGATATTATTTTTAATGTAAATAAACATAGATTCGAATACACTAAAATACGTTTATCTTCCTATATATTTTACAAATTCATTATTTTTTACTTATTTAATAATGAGATATTATGCTATTATTTAGGATTGTGTATAAAATTTATGTATTGAGTATTTTAATATTTATTAAATATGTTATTTAAAAGAGTTTGTGAAAGATGAGATCATTTGACCGTTGCTTAGGGTAAAAAATAATAATAAATAACCTTAATATATAAGAAACTGATTGATTGGATCAAAGGTGAAAAGTACATCTAAATAAATAAGTCAAAGTCAAACTCACATGTGTGGCTCAATGAGTCTCCAGTATTTGGAGTAACGTGGCTATGATTATCACGTCACCTAAAATATAAGAAAAAACTTTGGTCAACACTTCATTAGATTTTTATTTTGTTAAAATTTTAAAAAGATTTATTATTCAGTCCACACTCTATTATTTGTAATTTTATTTTTTATAAATTTGTTCTAAACTGTTTTTTACAAAAATATGTTTTTCTAATTTTTTTATTTATTAATTCTTGTATAAATTAAAATCTGTTTTAAATTTTTATAACTACTGATTTTTTCTTCATAATTTGTAGTGTTCAACAAAAGATGTCGATTTTTTTACAGAAATAACTTAAATGAAGGCAATGAGATCTCTATGGAAACATCACCATTTTTTACCGATCGGGTATAATATTTATCATGATGTTAATATTTTTTTTATCTTCATAACATTTAATATTTGTTAACGAAATTATTTAAATTTTAGGTGTTCGAGTCTCGTGAAGAGCTGATGCAATAGGTGCAAAACACGGCATTCTCTCTTGGTTATATCATCGTCACAAGAAGATCAAAAGCAAAGGAAAATGGTGTAGTGTCTTACATCACACTTATTTGTGACTGTGGCGGTGAATACAAATTTAAAGAATCAAGTAAAAAGTCTGGCACCAAAAAGACCAATTGTAAATTCTAATTGGTAGGTTCGTATTTAAAATAATATGATGGGTGGATGTTGAGGGTGATATGTGATCAACATAACCATCCACCTACACAACATATGGAGGGGCATGCTTATGCAAGGCGATTGAAAGAAAACGAAAAAAATTTGTTGGTTAATTTGACGAGTAAGAATGTTACACCACGTGACATATTATCGACACTGAAGGAGCAGGACGAGAATAATGTTTCTACACTAAAAACCATATACAATGCACAGAAAAAGCTTCGCTCATCCCAGAATGTCGGTAAAACTCCGATACAGGTTCTTATGTTGCTTTTGAATGATAAACAATTTTTTACTAAGTTTTCAGTAAATAATATTTCAAATGAACTGGAAAATCTATTCTTCATTCATCCACGATCATTGGATATATGGCGTGCATTTCTGCACTTTTTGATTGTAGACGCAACGTACAAAACGAACAAATATGATCTGCCTTTTGTTCAGATTGTTGGCATGGCTTCAACCAACAAAACATTTAGTATAGCTTTTGCCTTTATCATTAAAGAAAAGGAGGAGAACTATAATTGGGCATTAACATGTCTAAAGTTGACACTATAGGAGTGCATGTACCCACTTGTTATTGTGAAGGACATAGAGTTGGCTCTGATGAATGCATGCCAACAAGTTTTCCCCGATGCCACTCGGTTACTATGCAAGTGGCACATTACTGAAAATATTAAAAAGCATTGTAGGTAGTCTATCAAGTCGCAACATGAGTGGGACTCCTTTCATGCTATGTGGACTATACTCGTTGAATCTCCAACGTGGATATTGTACAACGAAAACTACAGAAAACTCCAATCAATGTTGAGAGAATATCCAGGTACAAGCCTCGTTATTATATAAATAATTGTTTATAGTTTTAGAAGACTTTTTATACATAACTAACATTTATATAAATTCAAATGTTTTAAAATATCTAGATCACGTGTGGTTAAGCAAATATAAGGAAATGTTTGTGTCGGTCTGGATTGATCGGCATCTCAACTTTGAAGAACTAACTACGAATAGAGTTGAGAGCCAGCATGCAAAGCTAAAGAAATACCTTTGTGCAAAAAATTATTCTCTAGATAAATTTGTTGGTTGTATCGATCAGATTATGAAGTTTCAACTTACATCGATATATGAAAGTTTTGAAAAGACTAGAATTGTCCTCAAACACAGACACAACGTACCATGTTTCAGATTATTGCAGGGTTTTGTGGCACTTGAAGCTCTAGATATCCTAGAAGGGGAACTTCAATCAAGTAGACATCAACTTAACTCTTCAAACTGTGGTTGTAAACTACGTCATAGTTGTGGGTTACCATGCACTTGCATGCTATCAGTCTACTTGAATTCAGGTGGTATATTTAACAATTATTTTCTAAATTTTATTTATATATTAAATTTTTATAAACTAATGGCATTTCAATGCAGCTGAGTGTATTCCGTTGGATTCAATAGATGTATTCTGGAGGAAGCTTGACTTATCACCGTCAACTTTTGTGGAAAATAAGGATATTTTTTGTGACGGTGAGTTAAAAATGTTCAAAGAAAACTTCACTAAGTAGTCAAAAGCCGGGAAAAAAAGTCTGTTAAGAAAGTTAAGAGATATATTTCAGCCAAGTAAAACACTCATTAAAGAACCTACAATTCAAAAAAATACGGGTGGACGACCAACCTCGAAGAAACAACAACAAAAACGAGTCGATTCTATAAGTCAAGCTCCCAGAAGACGTAGCCATTCAACCAAGTCAAAATTTGTTGGGTTGGATCTAGTAAAGTTGAACAAAGAACCTGCAAGACATAGTTCATACGTAACCGAAATTCCAGACTTAAACCAGGAGCCATCAGAGCAAGTTTCAGACTTCACAGACTTAAACCAGATGCCTGAATCATGTGACACTCATCCACTAATGAAAAAAATTCCAGATATGTTCCACCCTTACATCACACATGTACAAGATGTCAGGAATGATGGAAATTGCGGATTCCGAGCAATATCTGTTTGTCTTGGTTATGGCGAAGATCAGTGGCTCTATGTTCGACATCAACTGCTAGACGAGTTATTGAGTTCATATGATGTCTATGCTAGAGTTTTCAGTGATGGAATCGATGAATTACATAATTCACTATGATTCTCACAATCGTCTGCACCAGCAGAACACTGGATGGTTATGCCTATGACAAGTGTCCTGATTGCCAACAGGTTTAAGGTGATCCTCAATTATTTAACCAAGCGAGGTGACATAACTTTTTTTTCATCTTTGGAGAGGTCTGGAACATTTTCAATGCCATCATGCTATTACAATTGTACATGTATATGATAATCATAATGTGATGGTACAATTAGAAGGAGATTACCCAATGCCTACCATTTCGGCTTATTGGATTTGCCATAAAGCCCCGTCTACAACTGGATGGCAAACCATGTATATGTCATGTCTGGAATTTTATAGACAACTGAAATCTTGTAATCTCAAAACACCTGTTATAACCATAGAGGATCATTGTTGAATAATATTAACTTATTATATTTTTGCATTTTGCTCATATTTTTGTATTTATGTATTCATATATATGTTTAACAATAATCCTATAATAATAAAAAATATGTTGAATAATAATAATACTTATATCTTTAATAATAATAATAATAATAATATTTAATAATCATACAATAATAATACTTATACTATTTAATAATAATACAATAAAAAAATATGTTTAACAATTAAATAAGATAAAAAAGTGAGTGGAGAGGTGATAATTAATTATAGTAAAGGTGTGTTATTTATTAAGGTTGGGAGTGTTTTTTTAACCAATTCCATTTTTTTAATTTTCCCCCAATTATGGCCGAAATTTCTTAGAAATAGACGAGTCTAGGAGCTGTTTTAACTTTTCAGATCATTTAGACTGTAATTAATTAGTTATTATTATTTTTTCACCAAAAAGTTGGTTCGTCTCCCAACCCTAAATGTATCAAAGTCAAGGTCCTATAAACCGGCCTTTCAACAACAATCTAATTATTGTTGAAAACAAAATATATTTATTTGTTATTATATAAAAGAGGTTATATAGTTTAGAGAATTTATTCATCAACAATAATTTTTTTTTGGTAAAAAGTATTAATAGATGTTTTTCAATTTCAGAGTCGAGTAAATAAATTTATGTCAATTTCGAAAGTGAGCAATTAAAGACAATTAATTATGACATTCATGTCTTTCATCAATGGCACATAATTCAGATTGGTATAATAACAAATTTAGCAATCAATGTTTATATATATTGTCTTTTTGGCTTTAATTCTAAATAATTAAACCTCAATATTTACACATTTACACAAATGGTGCGGGGTAAATTTATTAAATTAGGATCAAATTGAAAAAAATGTAAACTTTGGGGGCTAAATTATTATTAGATCAATCAAAATCATGTAAATTGATGGAATACATTAACTTCGTGATTAATTGTCCTTAATTGCTCACTTTCGAAAATGATAGGGATTAAATATCTTTTTTTTTAGAGAGAGACCAATTTACTCAATTTCGAAATTGAGAGAAACTAAAGTGACATTTTTATCAAAATTTTGTTACTGATAGTCAACAATATTGGTCAACTCAATCCTCAAAACATGTATGTACATATGTTGATGTTTGATCCCACTTTTGCTAAATGCTACTCTCACTTAAAAATATTTCATAATCATAGATTGAATTTTAGTTCGGTTAGTGTATTTATATTCAAGACATTAATTCAAATGCATTACAGTGCATTTATACTTATATTTAACTGGGAAGAAAATGAATAATTTTAGGAATTACATAATCAACCTTATTATATGTTTTCCACTTTATGGCAAACTCTTTTGGGTGCTTTGAAGCAGGATAGTTACTATTAAGAACAGATGTGTATCTTCCTCCAGAAGATAGGACCTTAGCCTCCCAGTATGTAAGTTTGTTATGTCTTTTATCCACAACCGACTGGAAAAACTTAGATTTGTCATGTATGTTCCCAGGACCGAAACGTAAGGACCTTCCAGGTTTCGGAACAATCTTAAGCCCCAAAATGCTTTATAACATTCTTTTAAATTTGGGATGATTAATTCTTGCTAACCACCATTTCAGACTTTGGAAAATTCATTTTAAGACCTGAAAGATCACAAAAAGTTTGGACTAGTGTTTTCAAACCATAGCAAGTGTCTCTATTGAGCTTCAAGAAGATAAGGCTATCATCCGCAAAGAGTAAATGATTGATTGCCACACTTCTCCTTCCAAGCTTAATCCCTTTAATCACCCCATCAGCTTCAGCTTTCATTAACATTGCTGATAAAATATTTTGGCAGGGGATGAAAATATAAGGTGACAATGGGTCACCTTGTCTTAATCCATTACTTGATTTAATGGGTTTAGAAGGCTCCCCATTGAGAAGAATTTGATAATTCACAGTGCCAATGCATTCCATAAATATGTTACTCCATTTTTGTGTAAATCCAACTGTTTCCAATACTGTCGAGCCGATTATAGGCTTTATTTAAGTCCGATTTAACTGCCCCAAGCATTCCTTTTCCTTTCAGCTCCAATCAAAACATTATCTGAAATCTGCCTTCTCCCCACAAAAGCATTTTGGTACAGAGAACTAAGTTGCTCCAATCACTTTTGCACATATTTTATAATTAGAAGTCCAATTCATGTACTATTAAACTAAAATAGATAATATATTAAAAAAAAAAGAGAGGGGGGGTTAAAGGGCAAGATTTAGAAACAACTTTAAAAAGAGATGTGATGGGGCCAGGGATAGGAGCAAAGAGGAGGGGCTGAGGATTTCCACTCTAAATTAAGATGTTAAGAGCATAAAATGTCAAAAGTTAAGAGGCTAAAATTCTATTTTTTTTAGCTAAATTTACATATTATTTTATCTATAAATAATATTGATTTTACTAAGCATTTTCATCTCAGATTCAGATTATAGAGTCATCATTAGTACAACAATGGTGACTATAATGTTTTTTGATTTTATAACAGCAATGTTAAGCTAAGACTCAACCAACCAACCCATCTTCCATACATATTTCTTGGTTGGAAATAAAATTAATATCAAGATCACGGATATTCATTTGTCACTAGAGATAAATGAGTTGTTACCTCCACTGATAATGGAGGCATTCTAAGAACAAACAAATCACAAGCGAAGAGTTTTGCAGGATTTAAGAGGAGTCATAGGCGAATTGTTGATTGATTTTAGCATCCCTATTCAGTTAATCGAAATCATTGCCATTGTCGTAAAGCCAAGATTTCATCTTTCAGTGCATAAACTAAAATGAAACACCCATCCATGGAAATCTTTAGAGCCCTTGTAATACGCCACCGCCAACATTGCCATTAACAAATTCTTGGAAACAAGAATTACGATTTGATCAAAGAGAGGATTAAAGTTTTTGCTCAAAATGTTGAATTTGGGTTATCAACCATATCGTAAAGATGAGTTTCCTTCGTTCCAATTTCTAGAGAGAGAGAAAAAAGAAACTTATATTGCAAGAAACACTTCAACTCCAAGTTTTATTTTATTAGGATTAGGTAAACAATTTAATGAGCTAAGAGGTTGGATAAATATGACTAAATAACGATAGATATATGTTGATTGTAAATGACAACTCGCAAAAAGGTTCAACCATCACTACTAAAACTTCAGTGATTGCTGCTGTGGTTGGACCTTAAAATGCTTCGATGATCAGTTAATGCAATAAAACTCAAGGAAGCATTGTCAAAACAAAAGATGTAATGATGTAAAAGGAAAAAAGAAACAAAAAAAACCCTCAAGATCAACCTTCAATCCGAAGCATTAACGAAAATCTTCAGTCGAAAATGAAATTAACAGCTGCAATGAAAAGGATGGAAATAATTAAAGGAAAGTTTCACCATCCCTTCAACACAACAATGTTTCTCACCATTTGGAAGTCACCCAGTTTCATCCATCGATCTTAAAATGATTGGTTGATCAGTTAACGCAATGTCGGACGGGTAACTCGAGGCCTCACTGGTGTCTTTGAAGGACTTACCCTGAAAGTCCGGAATTGAAACAATAGTGATTAAGCTTTTAATTGTTAACAAGTACAGGATTTGGAGCAAGAATTCAGGGACACACCTGATTGCCTGAGTTCCTAGCACCAAGCCACTACAATTCAGTGCAATTATGGCACTTTCCGCCTGTACATAAAGGAGAAGAAAATCATCAGCTTGAATAAAGGCGCAAAACATCGTGTAGGGGAATATTATTACTTTGGAAACAAGTAAAATTATTTTAATTGTCACCGAATCTTAGTTCATATCGTACATGTAAAATGCACATACAAAGGTCTCATGCTTTATGCCGGTGGTGATTCATGAATTAAAACAGATTTAATGCAAAAGTAGAAGAATTGTTACTTATCGTAGTTAAAAACAAGCTGTAATACGGCAAAAATGTTTTGTGGTAAACAATCAAACAAACAGATATCTACGGAAACAAAGTGCAAGATTTGAATGAACTATGGAATAGGTCGATTGATTCACATGATCATACATCCTTTGCAAGCAAAAAGAACGAATTTACTATTTGGATCTATTATCGACCATATCTAAGATTCCAAAAATTGACAAAGGAATATAAAATCAATGAAGATAAAAACCCTTTCCTCACTTCAGCCGTTATGATAAAAGTTGAAATGGTAAAAAGAAAACATTACCCAAACAAACCTACAATCAAGTGACTCACAATTACTTAGTTCAAAAGGGATTCAAGATTACACATGGAGAAGATAAACGATAAAGAATGTGAATTCGGTCATACAGTTAAGAAAAGCCTTCAATGTCAAATATAAAGACCATAAAAGAAGTTACTTAAGGGTCAAAAAAGGTCCTATGAGAGACCAGGTAATGTCATGGTGTCAAAAAAAGCCTCAACACGTTTTATTGGCAAAATTTCGGTATTTTGCTAACATTATTCGGAAAAAAAAAAGTTAAGCTTATATATGGTCAATGGTTGTAAAAAATCGGGATATATATAGAAAAAATTGTTCAAAGAAGAGCTCCTGTTTTGATATAGACTTCCCTTAATCTATCATGTGATTTAAAGCATACAGAGGAATAACGAGGGTGACTGCATTTGCACAAACAGTTTGCAAAGAGATGCCGATAACATATTATAAATTATTTCAGAAATATGAAAATATACTAATTGGAATGGGAGGTAGAAACATAGTTTCCAAATCATCGTAAACATAATCGCAAAATAGTTTTGAACCCAAATCTATTTCAATGTCAATCCTGTAAACATGAACTTACCATGGCAAATTCAACAAAAGCAATACGAGTTGAATGGACTTGATCCCCTAAAAGCCTCAAGCGAGAGACCTGAGAATTAAATATAATGATGTCAACCTTCAAGATGAGCCATTTACCTTTAATCTTCTTTCTGAAAACAATTCTTAAAAAAAGGGGTGTGAAGTTTTGATAGCGTACTAACCTCACCACAGGTTGATTCAAAGAAACTCTTCATTTCAGTTTGAGAAACCTTCAGTCAAAGTGAAAATACTCGATCAGATTAGATCAACAAAGATAAATTAATAACATACATGCTAGTGGAAGAGAAGATAAACAATTCCTTCAGTGACAAAAGTCTGGAACTCAAACATTCATCTGATAAACATGGGGGTTACCTTCTTGTCAATATTTGTACAATAGACCGTCCTGGTACACATTTCCCTTTCATTTTCTGACTGCAATTGTAGTTATTATAAGTATCAATAGTGAACTCAAAAAGAACATTATAGAGAAAAATTCCAAGAGCTACTTAGCAATGGTGAAACAGTATCACATAAAGTGAAGACTTATGCAAAGTCGAAATAGCTAAGAGCCGGAAAGTTTTTCATCCATACCCTAGGAAGAAATGTAGGGTTCACAGGAAGGATGGCAGTTTTTGAAGGCAAGACCCTAACAGGATAAAACCCGAGCATTGTCCCATCAAGGCTCAAAGCAGCTCTTGCACCTTCTGTAAAAAAAAAGTTAGTATAAAATGTGAATAAACGAACATCTGACTTATTAAAAAAAAAATCAAGTTTCAGTCCACAGAAGCAGCTTACGTTCATCTGCAAATTCTACAAAAGCAAAGCGAAGAACTGAATGCGGATCACCACAAACTCGGCAATCAACAACCTTCAACAATAAATTCCCAAACCACTTGAGAAATGTCATATATACTGTAATCTGTCACATCGGTTATCATATATACAGTAATAACATCTGTGGTTTTTTTCCCAGTCAAGACGAAAGGAGATACCAACCAAAATATGAAATAAAGAACCATGATTTAAAAAGATAAAACTTGAGTCTTTTGCACGTATTGGAGGAAGAGAGAGAGCTCTACAGATGGAAATGATAAAGCTAGACATTGGAAATTATTCTTCTTCTTATGAGAAAAGGAATGGAGTTCTGCTCTAGACATTATTGAAATTACAAGGAAAGCTTTAAAGCGATCACTATAACTTACTTGTCCGCAATTACTAAATAAGCCGGCAAGTTGCTCTTCGGTGATCTAATACAAAGAAGGAAATGACTTTCACAAGTGAGTTCTCCAAATCAGCATGAAACAACAAAGGAAGACCACTAATGGTGTGGTTGTTTAAACTTACAGTCTGATCAATATCGGAAACATAGACTGTACGCCTGATACTATCATCTCTTTGAGCTCGAAAAGCTCTACCATTAAGCCTCCTTCTACCCTGGTTGACGTTATTTCTACCCTGAAAACACAACAATAATCATTTACCAAATGTAACCGATGTAAAATTATAAACAAATCTACAACGATCACGTGTCGGTAACTCGATATTCAGCATAATAATACCACATATGATGACAAGTAGAGGGAGAAAGCCAACTCTAAATGATTCAAAGTTCCAACTAGTCAATCCGATTAGACAATAATTAGGCTGACTAAAGCCCTTACAATCATAAACGCCAGCAAAACATAACAGTTTATCAATCAAAAGGGGGGAAATTCAGAAAAACCATTTCAAAATGCAGAATTGAATAAGCATAGAAAGAGGAATCAAACTGACAATTTAAACATTAGGATTTACAGAACAAAGCAAATGCCAAAACCCCAATTTTCGCTATGCAATCAAAATCATATCCATCAATAACCCTTCAAAAGCCTCAAAAAAGGAGAGAGAGACAACTTTCCCAAAAGACAAAACAAACCAGTCACATAAAACTAAAAATTAGCAAGCACCCATCATTCAAAAAAAAATGCAATTAGAAAATGTAAGTGATCAGTGAAAGAAAAATACCCTTTTGTTGGAAAAATTCTCATTGCCAGCTGATTGCTTAACAGGAACCTGATTAAAATTATCTGATTTTTTGGTCTGATTATGATGAAAATATGATGGGAAAAATTCTTTGGCCAAAGGGTTCAACTTTGTGAACATATCAACCAGGTTTTGCACATTGAATTCCTTTGATTCTGATTTGGTTGTTTCCACTTCCAAATCGTTGTTTTTAGCAGCTTCCACTGCTTCACCTGAATTGTCAACAACTGCAGCCATAGAAGCAAAACCCAAAACCCACCAAGAAATTGTTTTTAAAGAAAATAACAATAATCAGAAGAAATGGGAATTTTGCTTTTGTGAATTTATACGCTTCATTTCTTTCTTACTACAGAGGAACAAAGTTCAGAGCTTTACAGAGAAAAAATAAATAAAAACAAACTTTTTATGATTATTGATGCCTAATAATAGATATCCATTTAAGAAAAAACAAATTTCTAGAAATGGCAATAAAAGCTAAAATGCAGATTGGTTTCCTTTTTTTCTTTCTTTTTGGATGAATTTAAATTAAATAGATAAATATCTCGAATTAAAAAAAAATTTGCAGGGGTTTGAAAGAACCGAAAAGAAATCAAATAAAGAGAGAATAATGGGGAAGAATAACAGCCTTTTTTTGCTTGTCTCAATTGATTGTTATTCCTTTTTTTTTTAAATATGGAATTTAATTGTGGGAATAAACAATTATTTAATAATATTAATCTAAATATCAAAGTAATCTTCTTCTTTTTTTTTGAATGAAAATATCAAAGTATTTGATAAATATAAATTCAAGTATTTAATTATGGAACCGTTTATCCCTAACTTTTTTTTTCTTTAGCAGTTATTCGTTGATTCCTTTTTCTTGTCCTTTTCCTTGACAGAAGAAACCAGCTACTTTTATTCACCCAAAATGTATAATTTTTTATCTCTTTTAATTCGATTGCTGTAAAAATTATTATCAATACATAAAAATATAGGTTTACTTATTATCTTTTTATTTATAGATTAGAGAAAATATGGATAATTTTAAATATTATGTCAAAAAAAGATATGATTAATATTTATAATTTTAATGATTTTTTAAATTTTTATATTATTAAAATGACTATTATTTATGAGTTGGTTGAGATTACAAATCTTTATGTTTGTTTTTTTTAGTTTGCCACAGTTTTCCTTTTTTTTCTTTTTTCTTTTTTAATGATGAAATCCATAATCAATTGATGAATCCTTTTTAATTAAAATAAAAAGAAGTTGTTTTGTACCAAAATAATACTATATCAGTCTTCTTCAATAATATTTTGTTTTAAAAAAATAGTATATCAATCTAAATCATATCATACTTTATAATTATTTTTTTCATTTTAATGAATATAATATTTTAAAATTTATTTTCATTATTTATTCTTGTATTTTAGTGTTTGGTGTTTTGTCTGAAGAAGTCAACCATATTTTGGTGTGTTTGACAATTTGTTTATTTTATTTTTTTTTTTTATTTTTACAAAAGGCTTGTGAATCATTGAGGATTACAAATCAGTGAAACTTTTAAGTAGTAGTAAGGGATGATACATTTAAATTTTAGTGAGGTAACACTAGAGTTAAATTTGGGAGTTCTTCAAACCTCTATAGAAAATTAAGATTATGACCAACTAGTTTGGTCACGTAGTCAGTAATTTTATTGTAGCCTTTAAGAATATATCGAACTCACACACTTCAATTACGTTTTAAAAGTTGATTAGTGAATAACAACTTTGTCATCCTATTAACATCAATCTCCCAAACCAAATTTATTATTTTAAGATGTTGTAAAATGTTTTTCAGTGTTACACAAAAATTAATTTGTCTGTCATAATATAACGTACTGAGAATATTGTTCTATCTTTGATTCTTGGAACAATAAAGTTTATTAAAAGAAGAATAATTAAATATTTAAATACCCAAAAGGTTTATGCATTTATCTTATTGGAATATTAGATATATATATATATATAGAAAAATAATTGAGCACTAGGAATATAATAAATTAAACTATTATTTAAAAAACCCTTAATTATAATATTAAATAATAAAATGTATTCAATAATGAGGGAAAAAAAAATCGATGAGTTTCAATGGAACTTCTTTGCCCGTGATCTCAAATTTAGGCTTAAGGTGAGCCACTGAAAAAGTATGTCGTCGAGATGAAGATTTGATTGATACTGAGAGGTCCAGATGGAAATGATTGGGCTCATCAAGTGAAACCAAAAAAGATAGAAAATTATCTTATTAAAATGATTGAATAAAATTAGATATAATCGTCTTTTTTTTCAACTGAAATAACTTATTTAAGTTATGAGTAATCATTTCATATTATTTTAATTGGTTGACAAGTCTTCCTCAAAGTTTTTATTACTTAATTTTCATCAAATTTCAGCCAGAAATTATTCCTTTTCATTTCACAATTTTTATTTTTGTATTTTCAATTTTTGAATCTAAATTGTATATAGAAAATAAATTCAAATTTTAATGGTTGAGTAGATATATGTTGTACTTTGACGAAAAATATTATTATTATTATTAAGTTTCTAATATTTTTAATGGAATTATAAGTGATATATAACAAAGTTAATCTATCATTTTCTTTTATTTTAAAGAAAAAAGTTAATGAATTACGAAAATAGTATTGCTTAAGTCAAATTGAGCTAAAAAGAAAAATCATATAATCTGAATTACTAGAGATTTGTGGCAAATGCAGCCGATACAAAATTTTCTTAAAGAAAAAATAATAATGTCGACTGCAATAAGAAAACAGATAAAATCTTAAATTCTTTCACCTCAGTATTTTCCCTCAACTAAATCAGTACTTAAGCTGATAAGCTGATTTAGGATTTCTAGTTATCGTTTTTTTCACATTAAGGTTCATGAAATGATATTCTGAGTTTGAATATTTTAAAATTCCTAGTTTACTCCATGAACCGAAATATTTGAATCCAATTTCAAATGATTCGAAAACCAGAGCTTATTTGTAATGGGATCGTCGTTAATACATTGCAAATCAAAATCGAAACCTTCCAGCCATGGCTTGTCTCGGTAGTACTTGAATCTCAATACAAAATCAAAGCAGAGACAACCAGATAATAAACATGGAATTCCAATAAAAAAAGAAAACCAAAATCAAATTCACCCATTGGGGGGGTGGGGAAAACAAATCTAGGAAAATCTTAGATTTGCAAACATGTTTTTCATCGAGGTTAGACAGTAGAGGCGTCAATAAAAAAGGAAAAGAAACAAGAGGCTAAGCAGCGATGCACATTGACCAGAGGCGAGGCTGTTGACGGTGGTGGCTCGGTTCGACATTGGACACTAGACGAAACATAGCAAGACTTATCTGTTTGAGTTCGGGTTCAGAACTCTGGATCTCCGTTCGGCGATCCCAACAGTGGTAAGGCGAAACACAACACGACGTACCACATACCGAGATCGATTGTGATCTGACGGTGCAAAGACAGATCGGAGAAAGAAAGAGATCAAAGCTTTGGCCTTTGTTTCATCAAATTATGGTTGGATTCTTGGAAAACTAATCGACGATTTGAAGAAAGTTGTGGAGAGGAGTGTTCTGATGGTGTTCGATCAGAGCTCAGGCGGCGACGGCGGCGACGGCGGCGACGGCGGCGGCAGGTTCATTGAAGGAAGAAGAAAAAATGAAAGAAAGGAGGACAACTGCAGAAGAAGAATCGAAAGTAGAGATGGAGAGAAAAGTTAAAAAGAAAAAAAAAATGTTGTTTTAAAATTTCAAATGATTTATGTTATTATGACATCATTATTGCCTTGTGCCTTTATTTTAAACTGCCACGTGTCTTGCATTTAATGCTATTAAACTCGAATAATGATTTAATTGACCGAAAAAAATTTAAATATCAGTAGACAAGTTCAAACACTGATTTTATATTTAATCCTTTACAAAATAGTCATTAAAATTTTAATTTTTAAATTTTGTAGTTTTTATGATTTAATTCTTAAAATTCACTTCTTCCTTTTTTTTCGATTTTAGTTCCTGAAACAGAATCTACTTCTTCTGAAAACAGCCCAAAATTTCCATATTTTTATAACAGACCATTTCTCCCAAATTTCCAAATTTTGAAATCTTTACAATATTGATCCTTAGACTCAAAATCTTATCACATAATCTCACTTTTCTAATTTTTCACCATACATATAGTTAAAACAATAAAATTCCAGATTTACAGTTTTCAACATTTAAATCTTAAACTTTTAAAATTTCCAGATTTTGGAGGTCTATATACAGAGAGCTAAGTGACCCGATAAACACTCTACTACTACTAACTTCAGTTGTGTCAATTTAAGGGGGCTTTGGCTATAAATAGAAACCTTCCTACCCTCATTTATATCATCAGTCATCGAGTTATTTAATAGACTGAGAGCATTTTCTTTCGCTTTTTTTTTTCTCTGTGCATTTGAATTTTCTTACCTTTCACCTAAGTCTTCAACTTGAAAGTGAATACTTTACCCAAGGTCGTTCAATTTACTCAATTAAAATCCAAGCTCATAACATAGGGCAAGTTGTAGTAGCCAAGTGCAGGTTGGCTAGCTTTCAACTTGTGCATGCTTAGGGTGGTTGGGATTCTGCTAAAACAGTAGAGAAAGTGTGGTACCTGGTCAAGTTGACAAAGTGAGGTGTGCCTAGGAGGTGCAAGGGTGGCGGGTGGTGAGAGGTGGCTTGCTTATAGACTAGTGTTTGGTGCATGAACCTTTTGCTTGGCAGGCCCAAACGAGTTTCGTTCAAGCTTCAAGCCCACCAGAAAAGAAAAAAAATTAAACAATAAGATCCAATCACTAAACCAATTTAAGGTCAAACTAATGCAAATTAGCCGGTACAACCGTACCAATCATGGTTTTAGTGTTTACTGAACTACAACAAGCTTAGTTCCCCCACAACCTATTTGCACAACCCTTTTTTTCAATAGATCTATTGTTTCTTTCCTTCACTAATTCTTTGCAAAAACTTCTATACTTTCATTGTAGTGCTCTCAATTTTATGCTATTTACACAGATTACACCATCCACAGAATTTCTTTCATTGGCTTCATTGTTTTATCTGTTATCCGATCACACATAGTCGGTCACCGGATACTCTTTGGGATTTATATTGCCTCGAAAAAGACTCGGTGCTCCAAAAGATCTGTTAACACACTTCTCATTTTATCTAGTGAAACGGGTTTCAATATAAGACCATCCATACCTGCCCTCATGCAGTTCTCCTTCTTTACCTTGTCTGTATTTCCGGTGAGTGCCACTAATAACGGCCTTTCATGGCGTTTTGTAAATTTCTCATGTATCCGGATAGTGATTCCGTAACTATCTATACCTGGAACGCAAATGTCCATGAAAACAACCTTGTGCTCGTGAGAAACCAACCGCAAACACTCATCGCTCGAGCCGACCATCGTCACATCACACCCTAGATGCAAAAGAAGCCCCTTAGTAACCATCCTGCTAACCCTGCATTACCCCCATAAAATATTTCAATACACAATTCACATTAAAAGAAAATCCTGAAAAAGAATCTACTTGCCGAATGCCAAAACTACATTGTGCAAGTAGTCATAAAGTGCTTGTGCAAGTAGTCATAAAGTGCTTGTAAGCTAAGTATGAAACGAGACCATCAGAAAGAAATCTGTAACTAGAAATATCGTTTGGGAACATATTAATTAAACAAATAAGAACTAAAATGAACATCAAAGACCTGACCCATTCTCATCCATAACCAGAACTTTAAGCCCCGGAAATGCCGTCTGCCCGTGATTAGTTGGCATTTTAGGCATGTATGGAAGTTTTGATTCGTTCACACGTTCCGCCATCCCAAGTTTTACAATTAAGATAGCAGTACATCCCTTACCGAGACCTTCGCTCTCAATCCAAATATGTCCCTCCATTAGATTTACGAACCTGATTGTATCGTTAAAGAGAAGGCAGAAAATTAGAAAGGCAGCTAAAAGTTTATAACACTTGTATAGGTATAGAGGTAGGAAAAAAAACCTACCTCTTACAAATTGCAAGGCCTAGCCCGCTACCACCAGAATTTCGTGTTCCTGTTGACTGATTTTGTGCAAACTTGGTAAATAACTTGGGAATATCTAGGGGGTTAATCCCAGAACCTGAATCTTTCACCTATACAAAAAGCAAAGACAGAAACACATTATCGTCAGTGACTACAGCCTAAGGCAGAATATTACAACCAGCAGAGAGACCAACCTGTACACGCAAATAAAAGTGATTATCACTTAGCACCGGGAGAAATTCCGGGGCTTTAGAATCTCTCAATGTGTCCAGTTTTGCAACAAAAGCAGTGATTGATATGCTGCCCTCCTTGGAAAATTTAACTGCATTACCAACAATGTTTAAAATTGTTTGCATCAGGCGCTTCTCATCACCAATAGCATATTCCGGCAAATCCGGAGCCAAAGTTAAGGAAACATGAAGCTTTTTAACTGATGCAATCGGCTTGATCAAGTTGAGGACCTACAATGAAATAAATGTGCATTGTTGTAATGGAAACCACAGAGCAACACTTCACAAATTTATGAAAGCCATGAAAAAATTTAAAATTCTACCTCTCTGAATACAGCATAAAGGTTAAAAGTTCCGAGGTCTAGTTGAAGGCTGCCATCTTCAAGCCTTGAAAGATCCAAAACATCATTGATTAGAGTTGCAAGAAGGTTACTACTCTTAAGAATCGTTTCAACCATCAGACGCTGTTCAGGTGTCAACTCAGTTTCCTGCAGCAACGAAGATAGAGCAATAATCGCATGCATTGGGGTTCTCATTTCATGATTCATAACAGCCAAGAAATCGTTTCGAGCACGGATTGCTGTCTCAGCTTCTCTTCTGGCCAGATCAAGGGCAACGTTCTGCTCCATAAGAAGATCCCTAGCCCTCATCGACTCTTCTAAAATTGCAGCGTGCGAAAGAGCAACAGCCACCTGGGTTCATTACATGAGTTTACAAATAATTCCTTTTAGCAACATAGATATCCTGAACATTAAGCAGGAACCTGGGACGTAGCTATAAGAGAAAACAATAGAATGCAACAACAAGAGATAGGAGAGAATGGAAAGAGCTGGATGAGCAGAAGGAGAAAATACGTAGAAAGAATATCTGCAGTTTTGAATTACAAAATCAGATCTAAAAGCAGATAATTACAATGACATAAGTATTTTTTGTTGCAACCTATGTTAAACTCAAATGTAAGTGTCAGATATGGGAATGTACCCAACACGAATATGCTCAATTGTTTCTTAAATTTTTCCATGTCTTTGGAGGGTCTTGGACTGTCATATCCCTATACCTATGTCTGAATATGGGTCGGACACAAATACTTCAAAAAAAAAAGTAAATAGTCAGACCAACAAAATGGTAAACAAAAGAAGCAACCCGTAACAAAACCTCAAAATATCTCTCCTAAAATAATTGCATGCAAAATCATTTAACAGAGGCTCTTCATAGCTGCATATTCTTATGTGATATTGCCTTTCTTCCCTATATAGGAAACCAATAAATTTGATGTCATTTTGGGTCGCCGTGAAAACAATTAATATCCTAAAAATAATTCTAACATATTTCATTTTCTGGTCGGGATTTTGGAAGTAAACCCAATCAACCCAGCTTTTAAAATTCCACATATGATCTGTCCAACAACAGTGCCAAAGGATTGCAGAATTTATCCCCAATTATCAATATACACTTAAGAAAAGAGCAACCTTCGTTAACTACAAAAAATTCTCGAAACTACTCAGTGTAGGTACTTATCATTAAGTCTAGCCAATTACAAAAGGTCATCAGAAAAATTAAAAATGACCTCGGAATATTAATGGATATGCACAAACAACGTAAGTTGATTTAACGTTTACCTGATAAAAAGGAATCTAAAAGCATAAAATTTTGTGAAGGGTTGAGAAGCAAACATGGTGACTTTTACCTGATCAGCAACCACTTCCACGAGCTCCAACTCATGGACATGCCACTGCCTTGCACTATCTGAAGGGAGCATCAAAACCATCAAAGCGTATCTTTTTGTTGAAAGTTCAGGCCAATCATTAATATGGAAATTCGAGAGATGCAGGAGTGGAACACGAACAGCAACAACCTCTCCAGGCATGTACTTCCCTGCAGGCCGCAGTCTTGCCACGGGACAATTCGGGGATATTTTTACAGCACGATTGCTACTAAAAACTTGATTGATCACAGGATGATGGATCGGTACAGTATACCCAACTGGATTCTGTTGACGAAGGGTGTAGGAAAGTTGCAGTTCCAACCCAGTTCGTGTTGGCATCCACAAGGCACATTCTTCTAATGCCAAAGTCCGACCCAATTCAACAAGAGTAGTTTTTAGTATTGTATGTCTATCCAAAGTGCTTCGGATCTCATGCGTAAGCATCCGAACATGTCGACCTGTTTCTTCTTGGGTACGAATCAAACCCATTTCTCTATCAAGCTCGGCAGCCTTATTCTTCAAAAACAACTCCCGAGTTTTTACACTCAACAGATCAGGAATGATATGCACAAGCATCAAGGCAGTTATGCACGATACAGCAGCAGTCAAAACTTTTGCAGTAGTCATTACTGACGCCACGGTTCTTGAATGCACCGTAAAAGTCCACAGGTTAATAAGATGAGTTGCACCACAAAGTACTATAAAAGCACCAAACTGCACAAGGACCCATCTATATGGAAAGACAGCAGATTTTTTGACGAAGTATATAAGCTCTAAGGGGATCGAGAAATAAGCAAGTGCAATGAAGAAATCAGAAATATATTGATATTTCATCAACAGGTCATCCGGAGGCCATTGTGGCTCGATACAGTTGCAAGACTCCATCCAATTGAATCACCAAAGTTCTTGCTGCTTCTTCACATACCTGATGGGACATGTATATCATTAACATTTCAAAAACCCACTTGGTTTACAACATAAAAACAGAGAGAATAAGAACATACAACATTGGCATTCTCCAAGAGGGAAATGCAATATGGAAAACCGGATGACACGATCATATTGAAACTAAAGAAGTACCTTTTATCTCATGAGATAGGATGGTGTATTTGATACCCCTTAGTTTCATGCATTCTACCCTAAAAAGTTGCATTTAATCATCTGTACACCAAATGCAACGCGATAAAATTTACGACTATATACTATTGTTAGTATCAGTCGCATCAATAAGATCCATATAATGCTACCAACTTTCCTCCCACTGTCTTGTTTACCAAACATGGTCTTTAAGCATAAACAATAAAGAAATTCGAAATTAAGCAAAATAGTTAAGTTTAAGCGGAGAAATAAAAGCACAACAAAGACACTTCACTAACATGCACTAAATTATCGATTAAACAATGAAAGACAAGATGAATTCGCACAAAGGGAAACCATTTCTCATAATGTTAATTTTACAATAACAAATACTAAAAGAATTTAAAATAAAAGGTTCCATCCAACAAACAAAGAGAGGTAAAAAAAGAGGGGAAAAAAATAAGTAGAACACACTAAAATCATGCATTCTACATAAATCACTAACAACAATTAATATACTAAAATGCCATAACTAAGTGCCACAACCAGTTGAAACAATATAAAATGAAACTATATCTTGAAATGATAAAGCAATATATATAATTAAGCATTCAACCTAAAACCAATTGGCAATAAAAGGAAAGGCTCAACTTTAATATAAGATTTAAACAAAAAAAAATCATATTTATAATAAATCAAAGCTAGCTGTACACATATTATCCAATCCCTTTTAACTTTTTTTTTAAAAATTCTTTTATTTAATTTGAGAAGAAAAAGCATTGACCTGAGAAATGCAGAGACAGGGAAAATGCTGGAAAAAAGACCAATTTAAAGGGTTTTTTTAAAATAAATCTAATTTCCAAAAACAAAACTTACCCAAAAAAATCAATCAAGCTAGTAAAACTTCTAGAATGAACATAAAAAAATTCACCAACAATCAGATTCCCAAATTAATCCAAAAGAAAAAAGAAGGTAGAAAAGTTAAGAAACATGAAAACAAATAAATTGGAAAGGAAAATTTAAGAGCAAATAACCTTGTTGATTTTCGTTTTTGGGCAGTTCAATGGCAAATACTTTCCATTCAGACAAGCTTTGACGATCTGTGTTATTTGGTGGGGGTTCCTTTGTCTTTGTTTTCCCTTCAATTTAGGGAGTGGAAAGTAGACACCAGAACCTAACATGCGTCATAACGATGATATTACCACACTGTTAGGCTTGTTTTCGTGACTGACGGCCTAATCAAGGCGGTTTCGGGTTACCATTACTCAATCTATGGTGGAGAGTAAGTTGATCGTCACAGACGCGTAGCTTTATCAATCTTAGTAACAGGAATCCAACAGGGATGACAGCTTGTATTTCTTTACTTCTACGTGTAAATATCACAGGACCATGGATAATCAGATGATTTTAGAAAAGGATTTAATTGTGCAAAAAGTGAATATTAATATTTAAAATATAAAATTAAAATATAATAAATAAATAAAAACCTCATTCACTCTATTATCAAAGATCAAATCCCCATCCCTTCGTTTTTTTTCTTGTTAATTTTGAATTTATTGAATAATAAAATTTTATGTTTGGAGTTTATTAATAAATATTTTATATAATTGATGAATATTTTATATTTAAAATTAATTTTCTTTACTATTTTAATATTTATATAAATTATTTGAAATATAATATATTTGTAATATTTTAAATATATTAACCTGTAGAAAAAAATATTGAAATCCAAGTAGTATTAAAAACTATTTTACCCTAATGTTAATTAAAATATATTTCATTGTTATTAATATTTTAATAAAAATATAAACATATATTTAATAAAATGATTTAATGTGAAACAAAACTATTATCGTAGTTTTATTTACGATAAAAGTTAGGAAAGTATTGTAAAAGAAAACATAATATTCATTAATGCTCATGTAAAATTTCTGGAAACATTAAGATTTAAATAATATTAAATGCTTGTTTGTACTAAAAACAAGTATAAATTATAAAATACACAGATTTATATAAATTTTAAGCAAAAAATTAATAGTAAGTTCTATATTATAAAATTATTTAATTTCAACTAAACAATACTTAAATAAATTAAATGTAACACTCATATCCTGTTTCTGTTACTAGAATAGGATACCAGATGTTACTAGTCAAGTTGGAACTATTAATAACGTGTTAAACTAAACCTTATTGGAGAATATGTTTTGACGTAACAAATTAAAGTGTTTTTGAATAAAAGTAAAGTTGAGCAATTTGATAAAATCTAGTTGAAATGGTTTCAATTGAGTCAAACATTTTCAAAAATGTTTTAACCATTTTTAAATATGATACTCCTCTGATAATCAATACCAAATTGACATTTTGCTTCTTTCAAACCCTAGTAGGTATCGATCCGATATCGATACTTTTCTCAAGGTATCGATATATTTCCTAAGGTATCGATATTCCTACACCAACAGTCACTAAAATCTACATTAATTACAAAAAATATCGATACGGCCTTTTAATAGGTATCGATACTCGTTGCTATAGGTGCAGTTAATGACCTGATATTTCATCCCCAACGTTTACATTCACTTCTACAACAACTACAATGATTGGAAATTAATTAGAGGGTATAAAGACTATCTTTCAACGGTCTAGAAACAAAAAGAGCAATGTGCAAAGCTTAAAGATAAATCAAAACAACCTAGAACTTAATTATTTCATACCTTTTCTTATAGATACTTGTGAACTTTCATTGTATTCATTTAGCTCAAGTGTTCTTCTTTGTATTTGTGCTTAATTGACAAACATTCTAATCTTGTGAGGATTGTTTTCTTGATTTGCTTATTTGTATCTCTTTTAAGAGAGGGTTTATTCTTAAGGTTTGGGTAGAAACCTTAAGAGAGTTATATCTTAAGATTTTGTGGTATAAGTCTTAAGAGAGATTGTAAGGTTAAACATTGTCCTTAAAGGTTGCCAAATTAATGAATTTGGGAAAATTCTTAGTTGTGGAAAGCTAAGGTAGTGGAGTAGGTAATTGGGGCCGAACCACTATAAATCCTTGTGTTTTTTGCTGCACAATTTTGTTGCTTCCACCAAAACTTCTCAAAGGCTGATTCAACCTCCCTATCATCGATCTCGAGTTGATCCTTCCAAGCTAACATAACGATTTACGTTCAATAATCAATTCAATTCCATAATTATAAGAAATATTCAATATGAAAGATGTCATTCAATTTTGGGCCTTAAATCGAGCTTTCCAAATTCTAAAAATAAATTACAAATATTCAGGGACCAATTCGGAATAAATCAAAACATTAGGAAAAAATTAAAAAATTTCAAGTTAGGAGTCACACGGCCGTGTGTCCAAACCGTGTGATAGAGCCCAGCCTATGTGGCTCCAAACATGGTCGTCTGGCTATCCTACATACCTATGTACGACCTCAAACGCCTGTGTGCATGGACCATGTAACTCTCTAATTTAGATCACACAGCCGTATTGTAGGCCGTGTGCCAACCCGTGTAACATTTGATGTAAGGTTACACAGCCGTGTCGTAGACCGTGTGTCAGCTTGTGTGAAAACTACACCTATATTATTTTTCAACACGTCTTAGGCACTCGTTTTTGTGCATCACACGGTCGTGTGACAACCCGTGTCCCAGGCCGTGTGTGCCCAAAATTGACTAAATTCAAGCTTGTTTCTCAACCAATTTCACAAGTACCTACACCATGACTTAACATGCGTAAGCAAAAACCTAAATACAAATTAAGGTAACCAATTCATGCAATATCCAAACACCTAAGCCATGCTCAAATATTTCCTACCAAACACAACATAAAGCATACTTTCTTGTACCATCATACCATCCATTTTCACCATTTCACCACATACATCTTAACTAACTTTAACTATTTCATGAATATCTAACATTTTTCTTACCATTTCATACATATTTAGTAAATTACAATATGCACACGATATTTCCATTTAACTACCTTTAATGTTCAATACCACACATGAAACATAGCTAAGATAAAAACATCATAGTTGTTAGCCTATCACATGCCATATAAGCCAAATCGAATTTGTAATATACCAAAGAACCTCAGATAGTGTGATTCTTCGAGTTGATCTGATTGCCCGATTATCTACAAAATGTTATCTACAAGAAACAAAACAAACACGAGTAAGCTTTTATAAAGCTTAGTAAGTTCGTTGATTAAACGGTAAAGCTTACTAAATTACACATAATAATTCAATTAATAAAATTTATAAACAATGTTTCCGATAATAAAGTCCTTAATAGGGTTCCTAGTGATAAGGTTCTTAACAAAGTTCCTATCAATCTATAATAGCCCGTTTATCAATGGTGTCAGAAACAGTGGTTTTGGGCTACAAATCCGACAAGTAAGTTTGTAAATATTATTTAATATTTACGAGTCAAATATAGTATTAAAATAAAATTTGAATTGGCAATTTATACTATTTGAATGAATAATTAAGTTTAAGTGGTATAACCCTAAAGTCAAGTAGTTTTAGAAAATGATGTATCGAGACCTTGTTTCTATAAACTGAGCCATAAATATTTTATTAAATATTTATGGAGTGTTATTAAGATCGTATTAAAAATTTGGTTAAGAAATTTTAATGTTTAGTCCATTAATTGAATAAAAATGACTAAATTGTAATAGATGTTAAAACTCATTTATTATTGAATTATGTGATTAAAGGAAATAATTAGTAAAGGTCGGAGGTTTTATTATGTAATTATGTCACTTCTAAATTGCATGGACGGTTAAAGCATGAAATAGATTGAAAATGTATGTATAATCGAAGGGTAAATTGATAATTTAATAAAGAAATAATTAGTAAAATAAAACAAAAGTGAATTGTCATCTTCATAATTGTTTTTGACTAAATTTGAGAAAGGAGAAAATCACCATTGAAGGTCAAAGGTTCGGCCATCACATTTTCTTTGCATGTAAGTTCAATTTAAGCTTATTTCCTGTAATTTTTATGTTTTTTGATATCGTTGCAATTAGGTCCAGCTAACCCATAGCTTTGTGTTTGAAACTGTCAAAAATTTTAGATGATACCATTGAGGAGTTCTTAATGTTCATGATGTTAAATAATAAATTTGAGTTGTTAGTTGTTGATTATGAGTATTTTATTAAGTAATTTTTGATGATTTTAATGTTTAGGGATTAAATTGTTGAAAAAGTAAAGTTCAGAGTAAATTGTCTGAAATGAGGAGAAAAGTGGGCTGATATGATACCTTAAGAAAATCAGTTAACATGAAACTGTATTAAATGTGGTGAAATTTCAAGTTTTGGATTTAGAGACTAAATGCATAAAAGCTAAAATATTATGGATTATTTTGTAAATTTCCCAATAATAAGAGTTATAAGTTAAATTAATTATTTAAAATTATTGAATGTTTTTAATTGAGTGAAACATTACTATTTAGATCACAAAACAAATCAAATGGATCAAAATAAAGGAAAAGTTGTGATTGGATTAATCGTTGACTTCATTGTTACAACTGTATTTGTCGAGGTAAATTCGTATATAGATAGAAATTATTATTTTTCATTTTGGATGAATGTAAATGGTTATTTATGTTTTGGTTAAATTAATTAATAAAGTTGTGATAAATTATTATTATGGATCAATTAAAGGAATTAATCAAATTAAAGGATATGTGAACTATTGTTAATGTATTTGGTGATTATGAATTATTGATTGTGTATTTAAATGTTACTTGGATTGAGGTAAGTTCATAACGTTTGATGTGTAAATTGTAAGTTTCTTGAAAATAAGTTATTGTTGCTAGTAAATTGTATAAATACATGTGAAATTTTATATATTATTATAGTATTTTAAATATTGAAATTAAATTTATATGAAAGTGATTAATAAATGGTGACAATCCTCATGATGACACATTGACAGTATGAATATATATTGATATCCTATTATGTGTACGGAAATGATGAAGTGCCATTGATTGATAAATTTGTATAAAGGTAATGGATTACATAAAATGCCCGTTTGAACGTAGTAATCACTAGGATACGATTGGCATGCCAATAGGGTCAGTATGCGCAATTGTACAGGATTTGTACTTCGATGCCTCTATTTGCACTTTGGTGCCTCTGTATACACTTCAATGTCCCTGTTTTTACATTTGTGCCTTGTCAGCACTTCGGTGCTCCTGTTATGCATCTACGATGCCTATGGTGTGATGTAGTTACTCGAGTATTCGGGTCAAGTTACTAGTTCATCGGGCTAAATGTTAATGAATTTACAAATTTATTTATGTGCTTAAAGGCTAATGTATAATCAAGATATTAGTAAATGTTAAATGTTCAATAAACTACTTGGTCATGTGTGAGTATAATTATATCGATGATTATACGATTAAAGATAGATATTTATATACATAGATGAATGAGTTTGGATTGAATTATTATAGTCCAGGAATCGCACGTTGAACCATTTTTAGTACAAATCCCATAAGTGCTTCGTAAATGATTAACAGGTATAATTAATCTATTTATTTAGTTTTTCACATTGTTTAGTGAAAGTAAGCGATCTCGGGATGATATGTTTATATGAAAGTTTGAAATGAAAGATGAATTACAGAATAATTACATGTTAAGTGTGTAAGTGTTATGGTAAGAAGAAATGTTTACTTGAAATAGTTATATGAAATGCTTAGATGGAAATATATATATATGTATATGCAAGGCTACACCAATAATCCATGAGAGGTGTAGTGAATAGAAAACGAAAGTTAGCTTAAGATATAATTTTCAATTATGTTTAGTTGTTTGTTCTGATATGTTCAGTAGTTAAGTTGTCCTTATGCAAACTTACTAAACATTATTTCTTACGTTAGTTGTTTTATTTTCCTGTAGATCATCGGAAGGCTCGATTGGTTGAAATTTCGTCAGAGCATCATCACACTATTCATTTATTATATTGGTAGTTTTTTATTACTTTGATTATGGTTATAAGTGGCATGTACAGGGTTGAATGTCTATTTGGTATGTTGGTTTGTTACATTTTAATGGCTTACCAAGTTATGTCATTTTGGTTACTTTGGTTACCTTATTATGCTTGTATTTAAGGTTCTTTTGGTATGTTGATGATGGCTTACAAATGGTCAATTTGAGACATGTTTTGGCACATATTTGAACTAGGCCTTTATGCATGTATAGGTAAATGATATATTGATGCTATTGTGGTGTTCTAGAATAACATTTTGGTTAGGTGATTTTAGATGATTGAAATGGCATGTTTATGTATGTTTGAATGGTGTTTGAACCCTTGAATGTGTGCCTAAATGGTTTGATTGGTTAAATATGAATCAGACTTTAATTGGCATGAGTTTAGGTACATTTTTGGGTTCACATTGCCTGAGTCACGGGCTATCACACGGAAATATGTCATTTGTAGGTTTCTTGATGTTTCATGTCAGTGAGTTACATAGCCTGGCACGCAGGCGTGTGACATGGTCATGTGACCCTACTCAGTGAGTTACATAGGTGAGGACACGGGCTGAGACACGGCCGTGTATCCCTTATTTGAAAGTTACATGGCCTGAGACACAGGTGTGTTTCTCAACTGTGTGAGGCACACGGACCGGCCACATGAGCTTGTGTAACACCCCTAACCCTTATCCGTCGCTAAAACAGGGTTACGGGGAATTACCAGACTTTTCAAATCAAATACAAACATTTCATATCATTTAACATTCATATCATAAACTAATCATAAATCACTCATATTGTCCCTTGTATGATCCCTCGAGGCCTAAAATACATATTAGAAACAAATTAGGACTATACTGGAAACTCAGAGAATTTTTCACAAAACTTTAAAATTTTTTTTAGATGCAAGGGACACACGTCCCTGTGGCCAGACTGTGTGGCTCACAGTGTCAAGAGATATGCTCGTGTCTCAGGCCGTGTGGGCATTCGAAATAGGGGCACACGACCATGTCCCAGCCTGTGTCCAAATTAGGATGCTTACTGACTTGGGTCACACGGCCAAGCCACACACCCATGTGCTAGGCCGTGCGAGCATACTGACTTGTGAAATTAAGGTGCAGGGGTCACACGGTCAAGCCACACGCTCGTGTGCTAGGCCGTGTGAAAATAACTGGGCATTTTGTTTCTCAATTTTAAGGATGCAGGGGACACACAGCCAAACCACATGCCCATGTGCTAGGCTGTGTGTCACACACAACTGAGACACACGTCCGTGCCTCTACCCATGTGGACGAAAATAGGCCATTTCATGACCACTTTTCTCACCCTTTTAGGTAGCACTCTAAACAAAACATTTTCACACATCAATTAGCCCCCAACCAAGCGTTCAAAACAAGGCAAAATCATGTTTTCAACAAAACATATCATCACATATACTCAAATGCCCAACTTACCTATTTAGTCCATCTAACTAAACTACTAAAGTTCTCTACCAATTAAATACATAAAAAAATACATTTTTTAAACCAACATCACAAATTTACTTCATATCCAAAATAATATATATGTATATATTTAAGATGATTATATAAACAAAACATCATCCCTAACGTTACACAAGCCAAATTTTGGTCAAAACCATGTCATCCCTATACATGCTATATAAACCGTATTAAACGTACAAAAACTATCGGAATAAGCTAGATAGTGTGACTTGATGTACTGATCCGATTTTCTGACCTCACGAAAGTCTACAAGGACATTAAACAACACAGGTAAGCTTAATGAAGCTGAGTAAGTTTGATGGGTTAAACATAAATCTCGCCAAACCTACTATAACACATCAATTAAATAAATTCATTCAATGCAAACTTCCTGCCAATCACAATTTCAATCGATGAATACATTTATTTCAAATCAATATCAATAACAAATAATATGCCTTTCAATTTTCAATTACATATTTACTTACCAAATCTTCCCAAATCGGAGAACAGCTTACAAATAAGAGTACATCATTTTTAGAAGCCTGAAGGTTGAACAGAAGCTCGTAAGAGCTGAATGAAAACCCATAAGAGTTGAACGGAAACCAATAAGGTTAAACAGAAGCTCAATAGAGCTAAATGAAAACTCATATGAGTTAAATAGAAGCTCGTGAGAGCTAAATGGAAAGTAAACACAAAAGTTCGCAACAAATGTTGAACCTCAGTTTACTTGGGTAATTTCCCACATTTTCCTCCAATGCCGTCAATTCGTCGAATGCTGAATGTATTCAAATCTCGCGTTCCATTTGTTTCGAATATTCAATTCAATTTATAATTTTAACAATATTTCATCTCCAACCATAGAATAAATACATTATACCATTTATCAAATCAATATAAATATTTAAATTTAGTCATACGAACTTACTTGAATTGAATTGTAATATTTGTAGAAGTTCAGGGATTATTCTACTAATTTTTCTTTTTCATGAGTATCTACGGGATCTTGATCTAGAATATAAAATTACTCATTCATTAGCATATATTTCAGTTCCAATTCACTTCACAACTAATACCCTTCAAATTTTCAAATTTACACAATTACCCTAACTTTTACAACTTTTTTAATTTAGTCCCTTAACTAATTATTCTATCAAATGAACTAATTTTTCTCAATTGATAATTTATATAAATATTCTAGGCTATCTTACAGCCCTTAATAAACATAAATTTTGATGCCAAACCCTAATTCTTAATCTTTTCACAATTTGATCCTAAAATCAATATTTAACATAATCACTTTATAAAATCATCATACAACAAAATTAAAACTCTAAATCCATGTTTATTCATCTAATACATCCTATATTTTTCAATGGTAATTTCCAAAATTTTCAATAAAATCAAAAACTAAGGTAATAGTTAGTTGGACCTAATTGTAAAAGTCTCAAAAACATAAAAATTACAAGAAAAGGGCAAGAATTAAACTCACTTGAAGTAAAAATATAAAACCAGCTTTAAGAGCTCTTCAATGGTGTTTTTGGACAGAAAATTTATGAAGAAAATGTCTAGAAACTTTTAGGTTTTTCAATTTGATATTTTAATTTCACTTATTTCCAATTTTGCCCTTTAATCACATCATTTTATCATTTTTTTTGTGCTTATGCCGCCTCAGCCATTTTATTTAGGCTCAATTACTCTTTAAGTCCTCCCTTATTTACCATTTAAGCCATTTAATCACTATTTCTTTTAATTAGCAAGTCTTGCACCTTTTTCAATTTAGTCCTTTTTTAATTAATTAACTATCAAAACATTAAAATTTTCTAACAAAATTTTAATACTACTTTAATGACACTACGTAAATATTTATAAAAATATTTACAGCTCGGTTTGTAGAATCGAGGTCTCGATACCTTATTTTCTAAACCACTTGACCTAATAAATCCTTATAAAACACAAATTACGAATTCAAAAATATTTCTAAAACCACATTTGACTCATAAATACTAAATAATAAAATTTACGAGCTTACTCATTAGATTTGATGGCCTCGAATCACTATTTTCGACACCATTGAAAATTAGACTGTTACAGCGTGGGACCCTATTTTGAAAATTTTACATCTTTTTTCCTAAACTTACCAAATTGTTTCAAATTGGTCCTGAATTGCTTCTAAACTATTTTTTAGAGCCTCGAGGGCTCGATTTAGGGACAGAAGGTATATGATGAATCTCTTATAAAATGTTTAGTTATTTAAATGTTATGATGTTGTATGATTTATGATTGATCGATAATACTCTGTAACCCTAACCCGACGATAAAGAGATGTAACACCCATAACTCGTATCCGTCGCCGGAATAGGTTAAGAGGCATTACTATACTCATAACACAGTTCAAAACAACCAAACATCAAATATAATCTCAATACAGTAAACGTCATTCAATCACAATCAATATTCACATGAAATTTAGTGTACAATGCTTAAACATACATTCGAACCAAATTGATATCATATAAAAGTTTCAGAACTTATAAAAGAATTTTCAGCTTTTAAAAGGTCACACGCCCGTGTGAATAGGCCGTGTGCCTCATACGGGCACCAGACACACCCATGTAGTTTAGCCGTGCCATAACAGAGCATACATATTAACTTTCACCCACAACCATATGACACGCCCATGTGTCTTAACCGTGTGATCTTAAGAGTTACTACTTTACATACACGGCTACAAGGCAAACCCATGTTCCCTGGCCGTGTGGCGTAATGTAGGCTTGGTTTAAGCCAATTTGCCACCCCTTTTTGGGTCATACCTACAAGCAATATTAAACAACATTCATGCCACAATTTTCAACCAATTCTATGCTCAAAACATGCTTCACTATAACTAAATCATCATCATTCAATAACCTATTCAAATCCAAACCAAAACATATTAAAAATCTTATTACAATAACATGCCAAAATGCTTATTTCAAAACTCACTTATGGCATGTAACGCCCTCACGCATGAGACCGTCACCAGAGTCGAGCTTGAAGTGTTACTAAACTTAATTTATCATTTAAAGAATTTTAAATCAATTATTCCAACTTTCGAAATAAACTGTCAATCTGCGACACAGTAACTTAAAAATTCATATCTCGAGTTCTAAAACTAGAAATTAATATCCGTAAATTTTCCCTTAAACTAGACTCATATATCTATCTACTAATTTGTTTCTATAATTTTTGGTTGGGCCAATTAGTACATTTTATTAGTTAAAGTTTACCCTGTTTCAACATTCGACTGCTTTGACCTCTGTTCACTATGAACCACTTTTCTCTTTGTACAGAACTCAAAAGACTATGCCGTTTGTTTCTCTTAAAACTAGACTCAATAAGGAATATGTACATATGAAGCATAAATTCTAATTATTTTTGTACAATGTTTAGTGAATTTATAAATTCAGAACAGGGAATTCAGAAATTGTTCTGGCCCTGTTTCACAAAAATTTAAATATCTTATAAAATATAACTCATTTACCTATTTCGTTTCCTCATATAAAAATATACTCATCAAGATTCGATTCCATAACTTATTCATCATTTAATTCCATTTCTACTATTTTTAGTTATTTTTCAAATTCACGTCATTGCTGCGGCAATATTCTGTTTTATAGCAAATTTTACTTTACTATAGATTTTCATGGACTAAATAGCATTTTAAATATACATGACATCAAATATGATTTAGATTGGCCATTCCAATGGCTAATTATTTACAAAACCTTTTCTTACCAAACCATAACCATATCATAAGATCATTTACACAAAGTGAGTATAGTGTTATACATGCCACACTCAAAATATACAAGCCATTTTACCAATTTAGGGCTTCGGATAGTGTGAACGAGCATTCGACCTATCTCGATTCTCAAGCCGGCTTGTCAAAACTACAATGAATGAAAAGGAGAGAGTAAGCATAAATTCTTAGTAAGTTCACATGCAAATAACAAGTAACATGATCATGCAATCCAACATAAACATCATTAAGACACTCATGTCATAAGAATACTTACTATCTTACCACAATTTTGTCTTACCAAATTCTCAACCAAGGATTAAACTCATACCTGTTCATTTTCACTTCTTCAACACCTTCCTCATCGAATCACTTTTGTTTTAAGTACTCTCTCTATTCTTTTATGATTCTCCCATTGAACACATTGGAATATAATTTCGAATACGCGGATAGTGTGCACGTAAGTGCTATACTCATAGCTAAACAAGCTCAATAGCTTCTGAAATCTATGTAATCAAGCTACCATGTAACCCGCCCATAAACGAACTCAGACTCAACTCAACGAGCTCGGGCGTTCACATCCATAAGTGAACTCGGACTCAACTTAACGAGCTCGGATGCCTAGTTACATCTCACGAACTCAGACTCAACTCAACGAGTTCGGAACTCAACCATCCTAGTGACATGTCACTTGTACCCTAATCTATTCCCAAGGTTCAAACGGGATTCTTCTCAATTACACATTTTGATCGCCTTCTTCGAAATATAGAAACCGATATTTGCTAGCATCTCATACTTATCAAGTTGTTCATATAATTTGCATATTATCAAACAATAATTCACAAAGCATAATATTTCATGGTAATAAATATCATATCATATAAATAACATTAAATCACTTAAAATAAAAATTATGTTACGTTATTTACACATGAACTTACCTCGATACAAAATTTTAGCAATCGAGCGTATTCCTCGTAAACTTTATTTTTCCCTCGATCACGACTTGAATCTTGTTTCTCTTGGTCTATAATACCAAATTAATTTATTTAATACATACATTCATCAAAACAGCCCCTAGTACGACCTTTGGCAAAATTACTATTTTGTTCCTAAACTTTCACATATTTACAGTTTAGCCCCAAGGCTCGTAAATTAAACCTCATCCTATTTTCTTATGTTTTATGACATGCTGATCATTTTTCCCTTCTATAGCAACATCAAATTCACACTCTAACATGTACTTATGAATATTAGGTATTTTTACCGATTAAGCCCTTTTTCTCGTTTTCACTTAAAACCGAGTAGCACAAGTTGTCTAACATAATTTAAAACCTCATATTCTATCATAAAACACCAAAATACACAAATTTCACCTATGGTTATTTTTCCAAATATGAACCCTAGCTTGAATTATTGCTAGCCTAAGCTAAATTCAGCTACCGGGATTCCAAAAACATAGAAATCATTAAAAACGGGGCTTGAAATCACTTACTATGAAGCTTGGAAGTTGAAGAAACCCTAGCTATGGAGAGAGGTAAGGTTCGGCCAAGGTAAGAAGAAGATGAACACATTTTGGCCTTAATTTCCCTTTTAATTAATTTTAATTACCAAATGACCAAATGACCAAAATACCCTTAATACCTTTCTTTGAAAATTTTCATGTACAAGCCCATTTTTGTCTGAAATTTTAGAAATTGGTCAAATTTATATTTAAGACCTCCTCATTAATATTCTAAAGCAATTTCATACTGAAAACTTCTCGACTACAAGTTTTGCAAATTATTCGATTTAGTCCCTAATTTCAACTTAAGCACTTTATGCATAGAATTTTGTCACGAAATTTTCACACAATCATGCAATCATATCATAAACCTCAAAATAATTATAAAATAATTATTTCTATCTCGAATTTGTGGTCACAAAATCACTATTTCGATTAGGCCCTAATTCGGGATATTACATGGCACCTTCTAACTCATGCTTAATCTTACCATTTTCTCCACTTGTCATATTTCAAAATAACCACCACATACAAGGCCATATAATCATTACAAACATACACAATTTAACATCCCAAACCATCACAAAACTAAACACAAACATACCATTTGTTAGCCAACTCTCATGGCATAATATATATGCATATCAAAGTTTAAATACATAAACATTCTAGCCTATACATGCCATACTTAAAAATATTTACATTTTCAAATGTACCAAAATGAGTTCGATAGTATGGTGATGATCCTTAACAGTCCCCGAGCTTGTGGTAGCTTCGATATCTATAAAACAATTCAAACATACACACAAAGTAAGCTTTCAAAAGCTTAGTAAGCTCGTACTAAAATCATCAACAATTTATAAAAGATAAATCATCAACATTTAAGAATTTATGATTTCTCAATTCATCTATCCAATCTATACCAACTCAATCCATGAGTTCTTACCAATTCAATGAGCTTTATAGACATAATGTCATCTACCACATAGGTATCATACTTACTGGAACATTTTCATATTCATTCATTTTCAATCTCACCTCTTGTTCGAATACTTTATCACTTTCCAAGTATCGCCACTGCTTTAAACATTCGCACACTTAGTGCTTAAAGGTTAGCCAACGCTAGAACGATTTCCGCACACTTAGTGCTAACTCAATTAACCGAAACTAAGTCGATATCGTACACTTGGTGCCTTATATAGCCGAAGCTATGCCAATTCGCACACTTAGTGCCATTTGTAGCCGAAGCTTTATTAAATTGCACACTTAGTGCCAAACACTTTCGATTTATCATCATATACATCCAGCTCAATTATTTACACATCTATGCATAATCAAAATAGCAACATGTACTTATAATATCATGTTCTACGTACGAACTTACCTCGTACTCGAAGTTGTCGACTTGAACATTTATTCTACAATCTTCGACTTCCCTCGATCTAAATCTGAATTCCTCTTTTCTTGATCTATATGTATTTAAAATTAAACCTTTTATTCACCAAATCATTCAAAACAATCCATATACACACAATTAGGGCATTTTGCAAATTACCGCTCACATTTTCACATTTCGACACTTTAGTCCCTAATTCATAAAATGACAAAATACACATAATTTGCATATACACAAGCTTAGCTGAATTCTTCTAGTACTCATACTAGTCCACACATTTCATTTATTTCTCATTTTAGTCCCTCAAAATAATATTTTCACAATTTAGCCCAAATTACTCAATTTCATCAAAAATCCAAAAACAAAACATTTAAACCCAACATCAAGCTTCCATAATTTATCAACTAACATCACAAAATTTATAGTTTCATCAATGGCACATTTCAAAATCATCACCAAAATTAGAAATTGAAGCATGAGTTCGATAGTATATGAAACAACGATTACAGAAACGTAGAAATTATCAAAAACCGAAACAAAAACATACCTCAATTAAGTTTTAAACTTGCCAAACCCTAAAACTCTTTTTCTTTTCTTTTGTTCTTCAATTTTCGGCACAAAAATAACATATAATGCCTATTTGCATGTTTTATTTTAACATATATTAACTTATTAAACATTTTACTATTATAACCTTTATTAAACCATTATAAAATCACATAATGGATGGTTATTAATATCCATTAAAACTTCCAATGGTCAAATAACAACATAAGGACATCTCATTTAATAAGCCAAGTCAAATAAGAACTTTTAACATTTAGCACATAGCTTTTACCTTTTACACGATTAGGTCTTTTTTGCAAATTAAGCACACAAACAGTTAAATTTTCATACGAGACTTTCACGCATGCTCATTCACATACAATAGAAACGAAAAATAATATTAAAATATTTTTCCAACTTGGATATGTGGTCTCGAAACCACTATTCTGACTAGGGTCAAAACTGGACTGTTACAAGAGGGGTCAGGGGTGTTACACAATCACAACTCATAACAGGTGAGTAATGCTCAACTCAATAGTACCAATTAATTTTCGCATTTCAATAAAATTCAGTGATCATTAAAGATAATACCCGATGAACATTATACAGATAAGAGTACACGGTTAACCATCCAACACACCAGATGCTCATAAAAGCCTGTACCATCCAGCACACCAAGTGCTCATAAGAGTCAGACCTACTGATAACACGTCTTCACAGGCCTAGATCATAAGCTAACATCTGCCTCTGTAATACACCAACGAATATTGTAATATAACACGAAAGTCCACAACAAATGCAAGACCTCGATATATTCAGTGAATAAAGAGATATAAAGAGATCATTTATGCTACTTTGATCAATCCCGTATCGAGCACAAAATAACTTATTGGCATGCCAATCGTACTCTATCCTATGTTCATCGTTTAAAAGTATTCCAACACAAATCAATATATGAACAATTCACTATCTCATATTCCATATACGAGCATTAGTTCATCAACCAAACATTCATCGGCTCAGAATATCTCATTAATGCTCAATGTTATAACGATCCATTACTTCATTACTCATATACATAACATCATTATAATGTTCAAGCCAAAGCAATTTAATTCATTCAATATACATTTAAATGCATTAGAATTAAATTGAACAAACTTACAGGACTGATTTGCAGTAACGGCCCAAAATAGCTCAATCAATGATCGATGTTATGTCAATTTATTATTTTCATTTTCAATTACACACATCAATATAATCCAAACATTATACAAACAAAACTGATTTGCAGTAATAATTCAGAATAGCTCAATCAATGATCGACGTTATGTTAATTCATTATTTTCATTTTCAATTACACACATCAATATAATCCAAACATTATACAATTAAGGCATATAATACATTTAAAAATGTACTATATTTAAACCATACGAACTTACCAAACTAAATTGCAGTAACTACGAAATACATGAGCTATTTGATAATTTTTTTCTTTTCCTTGATTTTCCACTCGTTTAGGATCTAAAGTAATAATTCCATTCAATTCACTAATTTTAACAGAAATATTAATTCATTTTATGCAATTAAGTCTTTTTTTGACATTTTTACAAAATTTCCCCCAACATTTTAGTTTTATACAATTTAGTCCTTAAGCCCCAAACATGCAATTTAACCATTTTTATTCAATTTCAAGTTTAGTCATTTTTATTCAATTTCAAGTTTAACCGAATAGTTTGGAACCTATTACAGCCCATATTTGCTATTATTTCACATCAAGTCCTTGTACTTTTACCAATTTCACATTTTAGTCCTTAAACATTAAAATTACCAAAATTTACTTTACAAAATAGTCTTATCTAGCAACCAAGCTTAATATTCTACCATAAAACTTCAAAAACATATCAAATTCATTAATGACACAATCCATAACATTTGATAGTTTTACAAATTAGTAATCGAATTAGCTAAATCGAGCTAGAACGAGCACAAAAACATAAAAATTACTAAAAATGGGCAATGTTTACTTACCTATTTGATGAAATCTGGATAACCAAGCTTTTTCTCCCCTCAACAATGGCCATTCAATTATGAAGAAGAAGAAGATAAGTTTTAATTTAACATTATTTTAATTTTAACCTTTTATTTTCTTAATTTACAATTTTAACCTTTTTCATATACTTATAAAATAGATAAAATATGTCCATATTTGGCCATAAATTGAAAATATGGTATAATTACCATCCAAGGAAGTTTAATTGCACAATTGGTCCTTCAATTAAATTAAATTCCAACTAAATAAACTTAATTACAATTTAATCCTAAACTAATTAGGACTAAAAGAGTAAATAGCCCAAAAGTTAGTGGATTAATCATGTCCACCACCACTTGGGCTTTTGACCATGGTTTAATTGCCATTTTGGTCCCTTTACTAATTTGTTAATTACCTCTTTTACAATTTAATCATTTTACCTTAATTAAGCAATAAATCATCAAAATTATCGGGCCCAACTTCAATTCACATATAATAAGACTCTATAAATATTTAATAAAAATATTTACGACTTTAAATTACAGAAATGAGGTCCTAATACCTTGTTTTCAATAACCACTTGATTTTTGAATCAAACCACTTATACTAACTTTTAATTCAATTGCTTAAAATCATCAAATCAAATTCAATATAAAAATGATTATTAACTTGTATAATTTAAATACTAATTATACGAACTTACTCGTTAGATTTGTAGTCCTTAAACTACTATTTCCGACACTATTAAAAAACAAATTCATACATTAAAATACTATATAAAATATAAAATTTAAACAACACAATTAAAATAATTCAACAATCATTATCGTTATTTAATAAGTTTTTTTAAAATAATGTACGTGAAAATATTAATTTATTAATATTTAAATAAATATAATTTATTATATTTATAAAAATATTGGTATTAATTTATATGTAATTTTTTTAAATTATAAAAAACTAAAACAATTATGTAATTTCATAAAAGAATGATATTAGAAATTGAAAGAGGAAATTAATTGTTCAAAAATGGAAAGTAAATAAGATGAATTCCTTTGAGGACTAAATGATAAAACTAGAAAAGCGAAAGTCTCTTATAAAATAAATTAAAAACACTGAGTGATTTATGTTGCAAATAACCCATTGCATTTTCAAGATATAAAAGGCATTTTCCTTTTCTTTTTCTTGTATTCAATGGATAGTTGGAAAATAAAAATAAAATTTTTTATTTTCTTGTTACACTTGGTTGTCTTTTAGGTCAACTTTTAATTAGATGCAAGAAATGTGTCGAGTTTAGTGTGCCAAAAAATGGCTCGAACTTGACTCCCATTGGAGTCAAGATTTATTTATATCAAGTTAAAGTCCATATCTGTATCAATATGGTATAAGATTCTTGAAGAGAATTCTAGAAAATTATTATTAAAATCTCAACACATACAAATGTTAAAGTTACACTAATGTCATTTTATTATGAGCGAATGAAATACAATGGATTATATATATATATTATTCAACACTCATAAGTAACTCAATACATATGGATGTTGAAATACTTCTAAAAAAACATAATTTAAAAAAAATTAAAAAAATTACATATATTAAAAAAATCAAATTATTACTCAAAAAAATCAGATAACAATATTTTAACCCATAATAAAGAAAAACGGACTTTGACGGCCCAAACCAATAACGTCAACAATGGCAAAAATTGAAGTTAAATTAAAGGATAAACTATTAAAATAGTCACTTTTATTTATTTTAGGTTACATTTTAGTCACTCATATTTGAAATGTTACGTTTCAATCATTTACATTATCATGTTGTAACATTTTAGTCACAAAACCGATAATTACCATTAACTATCGGTGTAATGTTAAGCTGACGTGGTACGTTAAATCATCATTTCAAACAAAATTTTTAGGTTAAATTCTACAATTGGTCCCTATATTTTTTTCATTTTGAACAGTTTAATTTTTTTCATTTATGTTTTTTAAATTTCTTTCTTTTTCTTTCTCTTCTCCTTCTCCCTTTGTTTTACTCCATTTTCTATTTCTTTTAACGTAGTTTTTCTATATTTTCCATTTGTTGGACTAGTTTGCCCCACTTGAAAAAATTAAATTGTTCAAAAAAATAAAAGTATAGGGACTAGTTTTAACAAATGACAAGCATAGAAATACAAACTACGTTAAAAGAAATGATGAACGGAGGAAAACAGAAGGATAAACAAAAGAGAAATGAAAATAAAGAAAAAAAGAAAGTTAAAAGAATATAAAAAAAATTACATTGCTTAAAACGAAAAAAATATGAGGACTGACTATATAAATAAACCTAAAATTTTTATTTGAAATGGTGATTTAAAGTGCCACGTAGCTTACCGTTACACTATCAATGAAAGTTAATGGCTCAGTAACTAACATGTTATAACGCAATAACGTAAGTGATTAAAGTGTAATATTTCAAATATAAGTGACTAAAATGTACCTGAGCTAAACAAAAAGTGACCATTTTAGTAGTTTACCCTAAATTAAAAGAAAAAGAAAATCTGAAAAGGGTAAACTACCAAAATAGTACTTTTGTTTCCCTCGGGTTACATTTTAGTCACTTATGTTTGAAATCTTATGTTTTAGTCACTTATGTTATTGTGTTGTAACATTTTAGTCACTGAGCGTTAATTGCCAATAACGGTGTAACGGTAAGCTGACATAACACGTTAAATCATCATTTCAAACAAGAATTTTAGATTAAATTACATAATTGGTCCCTATATTTTTTTTTGTTTTGAGTAATTTAAATTTTTTCTTTTATGTTCAAAGAGGCAACGAAAAAATATGAGGAGCAATTGTAAAATTTAACCTAAAACTTTTGTTTAAAATTATGATTTAACGTGCTACCATTATACTTTAATGACAATTTACTACTTAATGGCTAAAATGTTACAACTATTTCAAACATAAGTGAGTATTTTGATAGATTATCCAAATCTGAAAATGTACCGTAGTTTTTTCTTTTTCTTTAAAGAAGGTTTTTTTTTTTAAAGAAGTTTTTAAAGAAGTTCAACTTACATCAAATATCTTCTTTTATTTTGATATAAACGAACAGTAAAGCAAAGAAAAAAAAGGCACAGCAATGGCAGATCCAGTTAAGAAGAACATGTTGAAAGAAGAAATCATTACTTACGCTTACCTCATTCTCTACATCGCTCTTTCCAGCGGTCAAATCTTCTTCAACAAGGTTGATTTTTTTTTCTCTCTTTTGGATCTCTCCTTTTTTTTTAATTAACTTAAATATGAGTTTGAGATAGTTTAGGTTTTAGACTTAACATTGGTCAAATGTTAGGATTTTCAATCGGCTACATCTAATTTTTTTTAAAAAAAATTATTCTATAGGGAATTTATCTTTTGCAGTTTTGGAATAGTTTTGATGTAAAAATTAGCGTTTTCTTGAGGTAATGCTTCGCATGTAATTTGTTAAAGACGTTGATATTGAACTTGTTAGAGAGTTTTTATAAAAGATGCTTCAAATGGAGTGTTTTAATTCTATTTAATGATTCACATGGATTCCCCAAATTGAAGTGTTAAGGCAGCTTATAATTAGTTCAGGGTCAATCTGGGTGATTGGTTTTGATTGTGGTCAATAACTTTGTGAACTGTTAACTTCTTATGCGTACTTGTTTTTCAGTTTCGGAGTTCAGAGTCTATGTTGTTCATGTCAAATGGAATGCTTTTTGTGTAAGTTCTAATATTTCGGGTATTGTTAGTTTGACTGTATTGTTCATGAAATTTTAGTGTTGCTTGTTATTTTTCAGCCATAAAATGGTTGGATATGTAAAGAACAAGAAACTCTTTTAACTTTTTCAGTAGTCTTCTTGCTTGCTTGAATTTCCATATACTACATTGGCAATATGCTAACAAGGTTTTTAGAATCTCATGTGGAAAGAATGATGTTACCCTTGTTACATTTGTCTGCAAACTTGTCCATTCAGGTGAATGGGCTAAAATTGCTATTGATTGTGCACTTGAGAGTTCAGTATCTGTGTTGTTAATGTCAGATACAATGTTTTCTCTGTAATTGACCATGTTGTCCATTAATTTTCAGTGCCGGTTGTTATTTTTCTTCTTTAGAATGATTGTTTGATATAGTGAAGAATGAGAAACTCTTGTGACTCTGATTCATATTACTAATATTAGCTTTTTATTTTCTTCCTTTTCTGTAAAAACTGCAGTGGGTTTTGTCATCAAAGGAAATCAATTTTCCGTATCCCCTTGGGTTGACTCTGCTTCACATGGTCTTCTCTTCTGTTTTATGTTTCTTACTCACTAAAGTCTTCAAGGTAGCCTCAACCCTATATGTTTATGTAAACTGGTTCCGAGTGATGATTTTTTAAATTTCTTTTGTTTGGAAGCCTTGATCATCCTTTTTCGATTTTTCCCATGTCAGATTTTGAAAGTTGAAGAAGGAATGACGTTAGAAATGTAAGTAATAGCAGACAACCTTATACATGATGCTTGAATTTATAAGTTCTGTTTTCTGTACAGTTAGCAGCTGATTTTTATGCTGGGTGATTCACTAGTGATTTTAATGGTGACTTAATATGAATAACCTTGGTGCTCTTCATTGGAAGTTGAAAGGTCACAGATGTGACCCCTGTAGGTTTTATTGATAAATGGACAAAAAGAAAAGGTTTCTCTGATGATATGCATGTATGAAACTTCATGCTGTGTCAGGTCGAGAAGCTTCTGAGTGCTTTATTGTGAACTTTTTCCAATTTGATTTTGATTGATAAAAGACCATAGTGAATGTTATGGTTCAGATTTTTTTTGGGTTAGAAATTCTAAGCTGAACAGACTTTTCAGTAGTTGCATTCAATTATCTGAACCCTCTCAAGTTGTTGCTTTTACATCAGAGATGAACACATTTTCCTGGAGCACAATGTTATAAGATTTCTTAGTTTTCGATTTAAAATTGCATTTTTGAGTATAAATGCATAATGCATAAGATTCTTGTGGCATGGGGAAAAAAGGGCAACTAGGGAACAGGAAAGAGAGTAGTGGGGAAGAACACTTTTACTAGAGAAAAGGAAAAAGACATATAGAAGGAAAAAAATCATGGAGAATGAAAGAACTTAGAGGGAAAGAGAAGAAAATATTAAATATAGAGGGAAAAAAAGAGTTAATACTGGAGAAGAATAATAGAAAGAAATGTGCTGGTTGCTTTTTCTTTTTGTACTTAGGCAAGTCGTAAAGTGGAATGATGTAAGCAGTTATAGATGACTGCCTAAAAGTAATTGATAATAAATAATAGTTTTTGCTTTTGCTAGATTATTCAGTAACTTAGATGACCTAAAATACTTGAAACTGGAAATAAGAGTTGCAATCATGGTAGTCAGTATTGTACCGGTACCATATCAGCCAGTACATACCATTTCGGTCTTAAACTGGTACCGTGTAGTCTATGTTCAGTTCTGGTAAAAATTTTGGTATGTTTCGCCTGTTTAGGCCTGTTTTGGCCTGTACTGGTTGATGCAAAATTTTGATACTTTAAACCAACTTTTAAATTTTTTTATCTTAACCATTTTAATTTTCTATGATTACATTTAAAATTAATAGTTGTTGAATTAAGTAATCGAACCTAATTTATAAATTTGAAACTTATGGTTGTATATAAATATATTTATATGAATGTAATTGAAATATATTTGCATGTTTATATAATTTATTAAGAAATTAAAAATTAGACAATAAATATATATGTGAAAAATATTTAAATGTGTATATAATTTATCAAGAAACTAAAAATTAGATTATAAATATATATGAGAAATATTTAAAAACATTGATAAACTCAAAACGGTACACCGAAATATGCCAATACCAATATGTACCTGTACCAAGACAAAAATGGTACACCAATAGTTACAGTACTAACTACCTTGGTTGTTATTGTTTTATGTTAACTTGATAAACTCCTACCCTTTATGTTCATCCTCTCTTGCCAGATTCTTAACAAGTTGATTATGGTCTTACTAGCCCTTTCCTTTTGGAGTAGTGAAGATATCAATATTATGGTCCTCAAATTTGAACTTGGAAAGGGATAGTTCTTTTTTGTTGGTGATTAGATGCCCTTTGACCTGCCATACCTTCCTCCTTCCTGAAATTTGTTCTCATTCTCCCACTCTCTACAATAACTGCATGGTGTAGTTGGTCTTATTTCCTCCATACTGGTTAAAGGTGACTCTTTAACTGCCTTGCTTAATGGTACTCTTACTAGAAAAGAAAGTTGCTTTTAACCTAGTTTGGTTGCCCCTTGTTGTTCCGGTATCATGTACTCTAGAAAATAGACATGTTTCCAGTAAGTTTTAAAATTTACAGAGAGAGGAGATAGAATAAATGGTTTAGTTAATTGATTTTATCGTTTCTGATGCATCTTGTTTCCTGCTCTGGTACTTGCCTCAATCTAAATATTTAGAACTCATGCTATTCACCTTATGCCAGTATCTCTATTTTTCTGCAAAAGACTAGTAATGAAAGACACCTGGTGCAGTTGATGTTCCGGTTGGTGCTGGTAATTGGGGCACCAAAATGTTAGTAGTGTATTCTAGTAAAGAATAAATTAGAAACTTAAGGTTCAAATACAAGCCAAGAGTCCAATTCAATTAGGATTAATTTAGAGCAACTCTTATCTGAAAGTTAGCAAGATGGAAGCAGAGTTGTGAAGTACTAAAAGTTAAAAATTGTGTGATGATACTTGAAGTCCCCTTACAATGCAGCTGATGTATCTCTTTGGTCATAACATATCTTTATAAGCTGTCTGATATAAATCCATTATCATACATCTTGTCTTCAATTGAGATAATGTGAAGAATAGTATTTCGTTCTTGTTGCTACTTCATCATTCTGTGTATATTCTTCTTTTATATAATGTACCCTTAAATTTGATGAAGTTAAACATGCTCAGATACACGACATCTGTGATCCCAATTGGTGCCATGTTTGCAATGACTCTTTGGCTGGGAAACACTGCCTACTTGTATATATCAGTGGCATTTGCACAAATGCTGAAGGCAATTAGTAAGTTATCAAAATTTTGAGCAAATTACACTTAAAACCCATGTACTTTTTATTGAATTCGTTTTCATCGCGTGGGCCATAAAAATTTGTACTTAACACTGTCTGTTGTAGCATTTTGACTAATGGGATTATGCTGTTAAAAGATGGCATGCATTTTGACGTTTTCATCTGAATACACTTTTCAAACAAAAGAGCAACCCTTGCTTCAGTTTTGTTGGCCTTTTCCTTGATTTCTGAGGTGAAGCAAAATCACAAAGGACATATCGATAAGGTGTTCTGTTTTGATAATACTACTAATAAGGTTGCTTTTGCTATTCTATTCGAGTTGGGAATGGTGTGAAGGTGTGTCTATGAAAAATATCTTTTTCATTTTCTTTATATTTGTTTTGTGGAAAATAGTTTGGTCAATGGATACTGGTCAACAGAAAATAAGCTCATTTTTCTAGAAAATGACTTCCCATTTAAGTCATTTTTTTGGAAAGCAGTTATTTATGAGTAACTTGATTTTTATATAAAAATTAACTCGAATAAAGTCAAATATTATTATATTAAGAATAAAAAATTAAATTAAATTAAAATTTTAAAAATAATTAAAGAACATTAATCTAAAATATTATAATTTTCAAAATTATTAAATATACATATTTATATTTAATCATATAGTAAATTATTAATTTAATTTATTATTTTAATAAAATTATTTAATATTACAATTTTATTTTAATAATAGATTTTAACATTAATAATAATTTTAAATTTTAAGTAATATTCTTAATATTTTATTGAAAAAATTATATTAATATTTCAATAATAAATATATATTACAATTTATAAATATTTAGTAATAAATGTTTTATTGTATAAAATATGAATATTTTAATAATATAAATGTGTATTTGTTTAAATTTTGCTTAATTTCATTATCTCTTCCAGGTCTAATGTGCCACTATCTGCTCTCATATATATATATATATAATATGTAACTTCAAATTAAGTTTTAATTAGATATTGATTATTATTAAGTTTATATAATACGTTATTTTATTATAAAATAAATTTCAATTGTCAAAGAAAAATGCTATTATAATATTTTGTAACAAATACAATTTATGCTATGCTCGTTTACCAAAAACAAGTTTCAAAAAATATTTTAGGAAAATTTGCCAAACAATGGAAAATATTTTATGCAGAATCATCCAAACACCCAAAAATATCTACTTTTTTAAAAAATCAATCCAAGCTTTTTTAAGTTTTAGTGAAACAAACACAGCTTGAGTGGGACTTGTTGATAAATCAAACAGTGAGAACTGCACTAGGTTCAGAGAAACCTTTATAGCATGTTAGATGGACGTTAATTCTGGGGTAATCACAAGGAATCAACTGTAATTGTCTCTTTAATGAGTTTCAGATGGGTAAGTAATGCCTGTATAAACTTAGTTGGCTTCCAATGTTGTAAAATATTTTTTGATTTTGTGAAAGATGTTAGGCTGGTTATTAAAATCTTCGGTATTCAAATACCATGAATTAGGGTTAAGAATATATTAATAAGTACATTATGTATGTTACTATTATTTAGATGGTAGATATGACAGATTGTGATATCAGTTCTTTTCTGAATGAGTTTCCAGTGCCAGTAGCTGTTTTCATCCTTGGAGTAGCAGCAGGACTGGAGGTAATGAGCTGCAGGATGCTTTTAATAATGTCAGTGATAAGCTTTGGTGTTCTGGTGGCTTCTTATGGAGAAATAAATATTAGCTGGATTGGAGTTGTTTACCAAATGGGTGGTGTTGTCGGAGAATCTTTAAGACTTATATTCATGGAGATTCTGGTTAAGCGAAAGGGTCTCAAGTTAAACCCTATATCTATCATGTATTATGTTAGTCCTTGCAGGTATGTATTACATCAGTTTTCTAATTTACCTTGTATTCTACTGAAATATTTCCTTTCTTCTCTGTATAAATTTGATATCAGTTAGAATTAAAGGTTTGTGTTTCATTTGCAGTGCTCTTTGTCTGTTTATTCCTTGGATCTTTCTGGAGAAACCGAAAATGGATGCCCATGGGATGTGGAACCTTCACCCTGTTGTGTTAACGCTGAACTCTCTCTGCACCTTTGCACTCAACTTGTCAGTTTTCCTAGTGATCTCACACACTAGTGCTCTAACCATTCGCGTTGCTGGAGTCGTCAAGGATTGGGTGGTTGTTTTAGTATCGGCCCTTCTCTTTGCAGATACAAAGTTGACAGTCATAAATTTATTTGGCTATGGCATAGGTAAGTATCTTAAAGTAAATTCTCTTTTATATCTTCATCTCTTGTACGAGCATTTATCTATTACATCATTTCGAGGACATAACCATGGGCGGACAATCCATTCTCATTGTGGATGACAAGGATGTAGCTCAGTCATTCCCTTAAAAGTACCATAGCAGCGGATAAATGAATTATAGATATCTGAATTGGTTGATAGGAGCAATGGCTCCTTCAGGCATGGTGGAGGATATCCATGGTTTTGCGGATTGGCCATGAATATTTATGCATTAGATATGCTAAACACTGCATCGCTTATCTTGCTCTTCAGCATATGCCTTGGTATTGCTGGACTTTGTTAAGGAGTATTTATACCTCGCTTATAGCAAAGTTCTGCATCGTGGTTTAACCTGTTAGTAGGTGTACTGTTAAGGAGTATTCTATTAGTGTTTTAGTGTCATGGTTTATACATGCATATATGCATACATATATACACACATATTGGGGGAGGGCATTTTGGTGTCAGTTCTTTCTTCAAATTTATTTTATCTGTTGGAATGAAACCCTAAACCTAACCCTAGACCCTCAAGTAATCTAAGTGGCCTTGTGTTGGTTGCAACAAGGATGCACATAAGTCACTACTGAACTAACTAATTCGAGATTAAGGCTTACCTTGAGATTCAGGTTGGCTATTAGAATTCTTACTAGATGATACTCTTCTCATTCTCCCCTCCCCCCCAGCTTGCGCTTGCGCGCACACACACACTATATATATATATCTGTTGGTTTTAACTCACTAGGTTCTCCATATACTTTATTTTAAGGCTAATTTATAATCTTAGAGCTTACCTTGCTTAGGATAAAAATCATTAATAATTAGATGTAAGATATTTCTCACATAGCTAATCACTTATTTGCCTAAACTAATGTTTATGCATGGTTGTTTCAAGGAAGTAACATGATACATTCATTTGAATATGAAAATTGCATGAAGTTTAGATGCAGTCCTAGGCTTCATTATCTTTGCATCTTGTGCTAGTTCTCATGCTTCGATATTGTTATAAATTTCGAGTAGTTTCTAGCTTTTGTTTCGGCATTTTTGGAGAAGCCATCTATTTCAGACATAAAATGTTTTGGTCTTTCTTGTTTCTTCAGTGAACTTTATCTTTTCTTTTTTTATTCTCTTTTGTGTAGCCATTGCTGGTGTGGCGGCATACAATAATCACAAGTTGAAGAGGGAAGCAATTCGCAATATCTCTGATGACTCCCAAGCTGCCCTGACCATACCGACGGCTACATCATCGAATCTGAACAGATAGTTATGTACAACTCCTAATCTGTAAAGATGATGTTGAAAGTATAAATAATTGCACAAATCACAGCTACTTGGAACCGCCAGTTAATCTCGTTGCTCCTATTTATTTCGGCATGTCCATCACACACTGCAGGAAAAAAAAAAAACGTCTTAACTTGTTTTTCCATTGATTCTGCACAGATTATTCGGGGGGGGGGGTACATTGTTGTGCCACTATCGAGCTGCTGCGCCGGTTGTTATATTTGGAGAAAGTGACCTTCTGAGATAAGGTGAAGTAGAAAATCTGCAAAGAAATACTTGGACTGTTTTAAACTGTAGCGTTATGAGTTTTTGGTTTTGTTATGTCTTAACTGTACATTGCTGGGTGGGATTAGAGGTGTCCATTCTCAGGTTGGCTTTGTTTGCCCAAACTTGATTAGATTTTAAAGCTCGTTTTATTGTTTTAAATATATGAAAAGGTCATTTTTAATATTATTATTATTATTTTATTTAAATAGTGATTCGGAAAGTTACCAAATCTTCCATTAGCATACTCGATTAAAATATAATCTACATAGAGATCATCATAATCATATATTTTAGATGAAAAAAATTATCCAATTACAATATAATTACATGTTTTCCCATTTTTAATGCATTGATACGTGAATTTCATTTTTTTTTGAAAAAAGAATAAAATAAAGGAGGCAAATAAATCTTTCTAATTATATTGAATTAAAATAAACTTGTATTTGTAGAATTAGATTATATAATAGTTGTTTTGTTTATAATTTTATAATAAAATTGTGAAGGCTGATTACAGAAACCTACAAACTACAACTTTGTTTTACTTCATAAATAAAATTTTGTTCCTTAATCAAATATAGGTGCAAGCCCTACAGATTAAAAGCCCAAGAGAAACAGAAGAATGGACCCTTACCCAAAATCGCAGATCAAGAGATTCAAGACTTCACAAGGGGAAACTGAAAAGGGAGAAATAAAAATAAAATAGAAATTGAAGCAACGAACCCTCGCGAGAAATTTCTTCATTCTTTGAGAGGTTCCTAAACGGGGAAAAGGGGAAATTTTGATTTTGAGAGCAAATTTTCCCGGAAAAATTGAAGGAGATGCGATTCTGGCGGTGTGGATGGCCGTCCGATGAGAGATCGGCGAAGGAGGATCATCACTGTTGATGGGATTTGTCGAGTTACAAATGACTTGGCAGCCGAGTCTACTCAGTGAAAAACGAAAGAAAGGCCCTCCTTTAGGCTTAAGAAACCTCGGCAACTCGTGTTACCTCAACAGCGTTCTTCAGTGTCTCACCTACACTCCACCGCTAGCCAATTTCTGCCTCCGCTCCCAACACTCCTCCTCCTGCGACGCCTCCGCCTCCAAAAAGCCGCGCGACTGCCCTTTCTGTATCCTTGAAGCCTGGATTACACGCTCCTTAACCCTCGATCTCACCCTTGACGCGCCTTCCAAGATCCAAAGCTGTATCAAAATATTCGCCGAGCACTTCCGCTTCGGCCGACAAGAGGATGCCCACGAGTTCTTGAGGTACGTCATCGATGCTTGCCATAATACCTGTCTTCGTTTGAAGAAATTGCGGCGACAGGGAAGTGAAGGAGGAGGAGAAGCAGTGAACGGCAATACCGTAGTTAAGGAGATCTTTGGGGGTGCTTTGCAAAGTCAGGTTAAGTGTTTGGGGTGTGGTGCGGAGTCAAATAAAGTTGATGAGATTATGGATATTAGTCTTGATATTTTGAATAGTGGTTCACTTAAAGAAGCTATGCATAAGTTTTTTCAGCCTGAGGTTTTGGATGGAAATAATAAGTACAAGTGTGACAAGTAAGTTCATATCTTTTAATGTCGTTTGTTGGTAGCTTTTGTTTCAGCTTTTACTTTGGTGATAGTAAACAAAGAAAAACTTAAACATGAGTAATATAGTGTTACCCCAATTCATCCTATGGGGTTGTTTTACCATGAATTGCGAATTGGATCAGACGATCTGAATCTCCATTCGTATGTGATAAAAAATGTGAACATTGGCGTTCCCAATCTATAAAAGAACCTAACTGTGGTATTAACTTTCAAGATGAAAGAACAGTCAACAAGAGAAGAACCACGTGACAGTACCTGTGGTTTTAACTTTCAATACTATATTTTTTGGGGATTTTGTATATAGAAAAATCTTTTGAGCTTTTTTTGTCATATAAAAAGTTTACTGTTTTTAGTTTTAATTATTATTATTATTTCTGATCTTTAAAATTTTATATAGTTTATACTTTTTTAAAGGTTATCTGATTTGTTTGATATATGGAAATTAATTTTATATATTAGTAGTTTATATTAGTTTAATTAAGGTGAACTATATAATGATCCAAAAACGTTTTACGTTCCAATTAATCATATTTTGTACTTATTAAGTGAACCGAAGAAAGACTACCCCTATTGAATTACTTTCCATGTAAGTAACGATTTGTGTTACTGTTCCTGTTCCTGTTCCTCACACCGGACTGATCCGTGTTCTAGGTAACAGTGTGTTAGAATTGGTCTTTTTTTTAAACTTTATATCGACTCTTTAGGAAGAAAAAACAAATAGCAAAATGCAAGAGAAAAAAAATACTGAATTGAGCCTAATAAAGCACTTTGGCTTTTGTTTTGTTAATTTATTTTGTTTTTGAATGAGAAACTTATGGTTGTTTAGTTGTAAGAAATTGGTGGCAGCAAGGAAGCAGCTGTCCATACGTCAAGCGCCAAATATCCTTGTTATTCAACTGAAGGTAGGTTATGGAATTTCTTTAGAGTTTTTATCTTTACTTTTATCGGTTTTGGAGTAAACAAATGACTGTTAGATTGTGTTGGCAGAGATTTGAGGGAATACTTGGTGCGAAGATTGATAGGCTCATTACGTTTGAAGAAGTTTTGGTTCTTTCAAGCTTTATGTCCAAAGCAAGCCAGGTTTGTTAAGTTTGTTAATTTAGCATATAAGTTTGTGTGATTGGTAGGAGTTACAGTGACAGTTACAGTTACAGTTACAGTTACAGCATTCTATGAATTCTAGATTCTAAGTTTAATTTAAGAGTTACAAGTTAAATAATAATATTCTCAATTAGATGATATAAATGAATTCAGTAAGGTGATATAAATGAATTCCTAGGAAATAATGTACATCAATGGACAAATTTATAGCTTGCTGCTGTGAGAGTTCTGTAGACGTGATATTAGCATTAATTTTTTGAGCTTTTATTTTGCTTGTGTATACTAGCTATAAGCCTTGTATTTGTTTTACTAAATGATATGGGAAAATTGTAGTATCTTAATGTGTTTACTAGCAAAGCTTATATTTTGGCACTTTTAGGATTATAATGTGCTTGAGTATCCGAATTACCTGTTGTAGATAACTGGGTATGCTTTTGGGTTAGTACTTCTTTTTGGTCTATTAAATAAATAATACATATGCTTCAGTCATGTCATTGGTTGGTTAGCAATGTTGAGCTAGTCTGGCACCATTACATTAGAGGAAGGAGAGTGAATGCTAGCGAATGACAAGGGTTTGAAGTGATTTCTGCATGGCCCTGCCAATAGAATATAGTACACTCTAAAGTATTTTCTTGGTTATCCTGTACAAAGTAATCTCTTCTACTGGTTATATGCCATATATTCTATATAATATTTTTATTTTTATTTTGTAATTCTGTTGGTATTTTTCTATTCAGGATCCACAGCCAGTGTATAACCTATTTGGTACTATTGTGCACTCAGGGTACTCACCAGAATCTGGGCATTACTATGCATATATTAAGGTGCTTATGTTCCCCTGTTTCTTCCTTTTTTTTTATATGTATGCTTCAACACAGCAATGTTGATTAGTTGCTGACATTAGTTCGGTATTTTAAAGGATGCAATGGGCAGGTGGTATTGCTGCAATGACTCCTTTGTCTCACTTTCAAACCTGCAGGAGGTCTTGTCTGAGAAGGTTTATATTCTTTTCTTCTCTCGTACTAACCAGAGGCCAGGGTCTTTCGGTACCACAGTTTCTTCCAATGGAGCTAAACCACGTGATTCTAATGGAAGTGAGGCTCCCAAAATATTGAAAGCGGTTCAATTGAAACCAGTCCAAACAAAACTTTGTGTTGAACAATCTTCACAGAAGGATAAGGTTGGAAAACCATCTTCTAACTCACGTGTGAAATTCAGTATTTCTGAAAAGTCTGGTCTCAGAAAGCTTTCTGTTACGAGTAACGGAAAAGTTGGCTTACATAAGACTCAGAACATTGCCGTGAATGGAGTTTCAATGGATTCAATTCAAACGAAGAAGAATGAGAGAGACACTTCATCATTGATGAACAGGAATGGTACAGACAAAACTAGAAAAGTTGATGCTGTTGTTAGTGGAAATGGCCCACAAGTTGCGTTGTCAAATGGAAATAAATTAGATTCTTTTGTAGTTAATGGTACCAGGAGCATGGCAGTCGGAGAGCAGATTGATACTGCTCTTAATGATGCCTGTGATAACTCAGGGCAAAAGAAAAATTCAGAATGTTCTTTTGCTATTTCAGGGCCAAAGAGGAAAATAGAAGTTTCCTATGATTTTTCAGGGGCAAAGCGAAAACCAGAAGATTCTTGTGATGTCTCAGGGGCAAAGAGAAAATATGGAGATTCCTCTAATTCCTCAGGACCAAAGAGAAAATCTGAAGATTCCTGTAATTTATCAGGGCCAAAGAGAAAATCAGAGGACTCTTCCGATAACTCAGTTCCAACAACAAAATTAAAAGACTCTTTTAACTCAGGGGGCAATGGAAAATTTAGAGACTCCTGTGATGTCTCAGGGCTAAAGAAAACAGAAAACTCTGGTGATTTCTCCATGCCAGTGGGAAAATCCTGTATATTGCTTTCCCAGGATGATCAATCTCGTGCAGAAGTTGAAAATATGAAGGAAATGTAAGTTACATTTTGTCTCAACTGCTTTAGGGATGCCTTCTATGTTATAATAAATTCTGATTTCTCTAGATGCTACACATTAGTTGTTTGTGACTTAAGAGGTTCTCTTTCTTTTAATATCTTTGTTTTTCTTGTGAATTTTCATGCCTGAAATTTCTTAGAATTGTGAGTTCAATTATTTTGAACTAGGGTGTTCTGCTTTACGACATTTGGCAATAGTTATCCAGGTTTAGAAAATTGGTTCTGTCCTTGGCTCAATACATCTAGTTGTGTATGAGTTTTTTACTGTTCACCTATTCGTGGGCTGCATTTAACTTGTCACAAGTTGCTTTTTAGTCATTTTAATTAAATTTATTATTTTCATATGTTTCAATCTGGTGCAAAATTTACCAGGCTGAAAAACAAAGCTTCTTCAGTTCTGCGATCATCTGGCTGGTACGTTGATGTTTACAATTTCATGTATTCGAGGAAGCAGTCATATGCACTGGAGACTGGAAGCACTCTGAGTGACAATGATTTGGAGTAAGCCTTTCTTATACCATTAAGTAGCGTGTCTATATGTCTGCAATTTAATTCTATGTACACTTCAAGCATGCATGACTTTAGCTAGTTTTTGATGCATTTGAGTTGCTATAGATTTCCATCAATTGTCTAAATTTTTTATAGGTTTCACAAACATTTGCAGGATGATCATACCTACAAAGACTTTTTTTTAAACAACCTAGGGCCAATTTGGCTTTAAATTGGGTTGTAAATTCCCGTTTTGGAATCCAAATATAATGCTTGATTTGATTGGATTCTGCACAAACAAACTTTTGACTCAAGAAATTGATTTCTACCTGTCTTACAAGCTACAATATTTCTTTTTCATCACAACGCCTACCTGGACCTTTTTCAAATTAACAATTGCACACTGACTATATTTAGGTCTGTACCAAGTTTTTTTATTACACATTGATTACTTTTTATTAACTACTAGCCAGGAGAGGGGGTAAGGAACCCAATCAGATTGCTGATGACGTGCGTTACTCTTTTTTTTTCTTTTTGTGAGAGGTACTATTTTACTAGATCTGATAGTATGGGTTTGTACATTTATATCCTGTTCTCTTAAATGAGGGTTTCCATTTGTACGTCCCTTTTATTTGCCTTTTCCTTTGGGTGCTGTTCTCTCTCTTTTTTTTTCTTTTTGTAGTACTCATCCAATGCATCTGATCCATGAAAATATATAACCCCCAAGAATCCTCCAAATACATGAAAATACACATCTGGCTGTAGTCTTGTTAGACATATACCTGTATATCTGACACTCACACCTGAGTTGAGTAACATAGCTTCGAAGTGCATCTTCATCTATTTTCCTATTAAATATCCTCCATGTTCAACACCCATGTCCGATGCATATCCCAACATGGATGGAAAAGACTCTCTAAGATCCTTCCTAATACAAAAGAATGAACACATACTTGTATCCAGCAAATACATAAGTCTGAGTAACATAGCTCTATTGCTATTATTTTGTTTCATAAATAGGACATCGGTTCATCATACCTAAACCACTTTTATGCAGGAAGAAGCTGATTGCAGATGCGAAGCCAACCTTTATTCCACAAATTCCTGAGTCACTGAAAGAGGAATTAATTAAACTTCTCCAGTCTTTCAGCCAAACGAAACAAGAATCTCCGGATCCTTGATCGGCATCGCTGGTATTGAAACAATTAACTTCTCAATTTGCCGTTCCGAATTTTGGTAATTATGGAGACAAACTTCTTGCCTAACGACTTCCGTTCTTGCTGATGCTTTTCACAGTCCTGTTGCGCGAAAACCTGGTGTATAATCTGTCCTAGTAATCAGTATTGTAGCGAAAGACCATTATCAGGCGAATGTCAGTCCTCTCTAGCAACTTCCAGCAATATTACCGGAAATTTGCCTGTCGTGTTTCTCGATGCCCTATGAATGATTTTGCAATGAAAGCGCGGAGTTCAGATATTGTTGAGAGATTCGATCTTTGAGGGTTCGAAGTAATTTTTTTTTTTTTAAATTTTCCGGCAAAGAAGTAAGGATCTTAATTCATTTTGTAAGATATGCATTTTTGGATGAAGTGATTTAGCATAAAAATCCTCATTTTTTGTTTCTTATTATGGATGCATAACAATGCTGTTTCTCCCATAAAAAACCCGGTGTAATGAGTTAAAATCCTCTGATTATTGATGTTTCCTTCTTTCACATGACCTGCTTTTTTACCTGTTCAAGCCGGATGCATGGTTTTGAATTTTATTTTATTAATAAAAATGATATTTTCTGAATTCAATTATTTATTCTTAATTTTAAATATTAAAAAATTACAATAATTAATCAAATTAGATTGAAATATATTATTTCAAGAATTAAATCGAATACGGTGGATTAAATTAATTCAAATTATTTTAAATAGTAATAAACACAATAAATATTTAACAAAGTGTGCTTTGAGTCAGAAACAAAAATAGAATGTTATAAATCTTATAATATCTTTTTTTTTATCAAATCTATACTTCCTCGATATATATTATGTTTAGCTTAATGTTGTCCACCATTAATAATTTTGATTGCTTAAAAAGGAAAGTTAATTGCACCATATTCTTAAATTATCAATGTAAGGTTATTCTTTTACTAGAATTATTTTTACAATTGAATGTCACATTCTAATTATTTTCGTCTAAGTACACTTGTAATTTTTTCAAACATATTGGTTAATATAATTATTCACGTTCTAATTATTTTCGTCTAAGTACACTTGTAATTTTTTCGAACATATTGGTTAATATAATTATTCATGAATTATATTAATATTTTGTATATCTTCCTCGTATTTTGCATGCAAAACAAAATAGAAGCAAATGTTGCTCACAAGTTGTCCAATGTTTAAACTAATACTAAGCGATATTACGTGGTCGAGTCGTAATACATAAATACAACTTGCATTTGTAGATAAACCTAAACATGTCTTTAGTCTAATCGAAAATGAGCAAACCGATTGAAAGACTAATATACCGTTTCTCAAGATGATTCCTAGAAGATAGAGACACAGATGTGACTGACTGGATGGACAGTATATCGAACTAGACCTAAGAAGAATAGATCCTAATTTCATTTATGGAATATTCACTTGTGATGTTCATAATGTGACATACTTAAACCCTGAGCGGATGACGGACTATGTATGCATGACTCGTACACTTTGATGTAAGTAAAAACCTGAGTTCGAATAGATAAGGAACCGAAAGCTGGTGCGTTGGGTGGGCAACTTTTGCAGTATGTAGCGTCATTCACAACAGTGGAATTCATAGCTCGATACATGGGTAAATGATATCCTCTCATTAGCATTACATGATTGATGAAAAGTAAATATGGCCATGGGTCCTTCGTCTTTGTGATGAATGACTTGGTTACATGAAGGAAGATGTAATGATTACCATTAGGAGAGCGGATATTATCTCAAAGAGATTAAGGACATCCTGAGAGGGTAACACACTTATGAAAAAGTTATTGGATAAGCATTGAGTAGATGCTTTTATAATGGTATACTGTTAGGGAGAGCTCAGTCATGATACTATAGTAGAATGACTTTGTGACTAAATGATTTTATAATTAATAGGCGAAAACCAAAACTTAATTATAAATCATTTTAGCCTTAATTGAATATGTTCAATCGGTCCCTCTGTTAGCTCGTTGAAACTAGAAATGAATTCTGTGTTTGAATAAAAATGAAATGAAATAGAGAAATGGAAAACATTTAAAATGATTATGATTTTATTCAAAATGGAGAAATGGAATCATTTAGAAATAAATGTGGTTTTCTCAAAATGGGAATGGAAATGGAAATGGAAATGGAAATGAAAATGAAAATGAACATGAAAATGAGAAATAATTCAGTTACAAATGTAGATAAATTAGTTAAAAATGATTGGGATAATGAGTTTATATTTTTGAGCTATTTTAAATCCCAAAAATGAAAATAAACCATTCGATCATCCAACACCATTTTAGTTAAGTGAAAACCGTAACACCATTGAAATGGAAGGGGGAAGCTTTAGTGAAGGCATATATTCATGCATAGTATGTTTTTGAGTTTCATTTTTAGTAATTTTTATGTTTTTGAGTTCGTATTAGCTTAATCTAGCTAGCCCGAAGGCCAATTTGTAAAATTGTTAAATTTTTAGGGACTTTCCATGAATGAGTTACATGTTTTTGTGAATTTGGTTGATATAATATTAAGTTTGATTGAGGAATAAGCTTATTTTGTTAAGATATTTTTAGTGATTTTGAGTATTAGGGATTAATTTGTTAAAAGACTAAAATTCATAGGTAATAATGTGAAATTTTGATAAATATAGGTTGTTAGGAAACCCTATGAAAATCGACTAGCATGAAATTTTATTAATTGTGGCTATATTGTAAGTTTCGAATTTAGGAAATAATTTGTAGAAAAGTTAAAATGTTAGGGGTAAATTCATAATTTTATATTAAAATGGGTTATAAGTTAGAATCTATGAAGTTAAGCTATTTGAATTATTTAATTGAGTTAAATTACTATTTAAATCAAGAAACGAATCAACCAGACTTAAATTGAGGAAAAGCTAAAGTGTCGAATTAGTTGTTGGCTTCGTTTTACAAATCGTTTTTATCGACGTAAGTTCGTATATCATTTTAAAGTATTACATTTAAATTTATAATGTAAATTGATATCTTTACATATGTATCAATGAATTGGTATGTGGAATAGTCTTGACTGAGAAAAGGAAAATACCATGATTGAAATACATCATGGTATTATACCCGATAAGGAAAAAGACCATGGTTGAAAGATACCATGGCATTACATTCGATATTACCGAATCAATGAAAAGGTTGAAAACGATGTTATCCAAAAATGATATAAAATGAAAATATTGAAAAGGATGCTATCCAAAAAGGATAACAAATGAAAAGGATGTTGTAACACCCTGATTTATTTAACTTTGTTTTTATGAATTCTGTCATAAATAAGTATCTGTTTTAGTGGTTAAGTGATGTAGGTGTGTGTTTGAGGTTTAGGGTTCAAGTCTCACATTTGGAAATTCTGTTATTTTTGTTGTTAGCCTTGTCTCTAATGGTTGGGCTGGTATTATATTTTCGGTCAACTTATATTAGAATGAATCTGCTGGTTTAAGTGGTAAGGTGTTAGCTTTCCTTAAGATCTTGTGTTTAAATCCTCGTGTGAGCAAAGAATGTTAATTTTTGCTTCGGTGAGTGTGTGCCGGTTATGTAATAAAATTTTGGTGGAATTAGAACTCTATGGTAGTGGATGAGTGATAGTGGGTCGGTTTTGGTGGGATTTGTTAGTTAATGGGATAGTGGAAGTTGGGATATTATTGATTTAATTATTTTAATTTTAATTTTATTATTTTTCCCAGAAAAAATCCCAATTCTTTTGTTTCACGTTTCATTCCTGCTCTTTTTCCCTTTTCCTTGTTTTTCTTTTGGTGCCTTACCATTCCTACAATCGTTTTGGTTTTTGCTTTGTTTTGCTCTCAAACGTTTTCTTCTCTCTTGGCGGTCTGTCTATCTGAGTAACCAGTGGTAAGATTTCTTTAGATTTTTGTAATATGAATTTGTTCTTTGGGTGTGATTCAGGTGAACTCTAGTGTAGGTGTTAATCAAGAGGGCCAGAACTCATTTTTTGTCGTATAGTGTGTTTGGATTGTGGTATTTGTCTCGGTAAGTGATTGAGCTTATGATTAGTTAATACTTTCGAGTATGTCAATTGCGGTTTTGGTAATTTGGTGTTCTGATACTAGAATTGATTGTTTGAATGGTGTTTCTAGGTTTCAGAGGTCTCGTGGGTGTATTCGTGTCGAAAACGAATCAGGTGTGTAATGAAAACGCGAGAAAATGACAATCAGTGAAACTTGGAAATTAGGCTTGTCGATGCCACACGATCGTGTGCCTGGTCTTGTGGTAGGCCCTATGCTACACACGGGCGTGTGGGTCGTGTGGGCCACACGGGCAAGGCCATTTTGGACGTGTAGGCCGACACGGGCATGTAGGCTTAAATTTCATAATTTTTTTCCTAGAGTTGTACACATCATTCTGATTGACCGTGGGCCTTCCATAGGGTTGGTATGTGTGGTATAAGTCTTAAAGTATGAAATTTGCTACTCTGTTATATTAAAATTGACATAAATAACATTTATATGAGTATTATGAAATACAATATTCATGATCTGTTCTATTATGTATAAGCATGGGTAATATCTGTCATATGAGCATGCGTGAAATATTAATTCTGATATTTGTTATTACTATTTGTAATTGGTTATGGAACAGGATATGTTTTATATGGAGGAAGTATTCTGTATGAGGCCATATCTAGCCAATATACTGGCAGCACTGCTGCGATTATTCTGAAAAGTGTTGTATGGACACTATGTGGTGTGTAGGGCCGAGTGGGTGTTTTATACCCCACGTGGTGTGTTGGGATAGTAGGAGCTGGTGTTTAGAGGATGGGGGTGGGACTATGCATATCTGTATTTGTATGCTTCTGTTATAAATATGATTCTGTAAAAGATTTATGTTTGTATCTGTTCTGTCATGCGATTGAATCTGAATTTGTGTTTCTATTGAGTTACACACTGAGTTTTAAAACTCACCATCTGTTTGTCTGTTACTTTCAGGTGATCCTCAGACTTAGGCGGGTCGGTGTGTCGGGAGCTCGGGTATGCCACAATTGCGTAAAACATTTTTTACATAATTTGCTTAATTAAGATTTTGGATATGAGAGTTTTGTAATTTTGGGACTTTCTGGACATTTGGGTTTTTACTTTGAGTTGGATTTTAATTTGGGATATCTTGCGATTACGTTTGATAAAATGATTTTCGAAAACAACTGTTTTTTTGCAATAAACTATTTTAGAGGAAATAACTCAGTTTTTCAAAATACAACAATTTAAGTACTTCTGCTGCAAAATATTTGATTTACTTGAAAATGTAAACAATTGATGGTTTTAACCGATAAGCATAACATATTTTTTTAAAAATAAGTGGACTCTCTTTTAGTAGCAAAAATGTATGATGTTTTCAATATGATAAGGTTGGATTTATAATTCTTCTTTGTAACTTTCCAGATTTGGCCATAATGTTTAGGCCGGGTTTAGGGTGTTACATTTAGTGGTATTAGAGCTTTTACACTGTACAACTTCGGTGTCCATCGCTCCTTACCGTATAGGACCGAAGGAGCTTATGAAGCTAAAGGCTCAGCTTCAGGAGCTCTTGGATCGTGGATTCATCCGTCCTAGTGTGTCTCCGTGAGGGGCACCAGTTTTGTTTGTAAAGAAAAAGGATGGTACCATGAGAATGTGCATTGACTACCGACAATTGAATAAGTTAACGTGAAGAATAAGTACCCACTTCCGAGGATCGATGACCTATTCGATCAGTTTCGTGGGGCTTTAGTATTTTCCAAGATAGATCCCCGTTCTGGGTATCATCAACTTTAGGTTAAGGAAGTTGATGTTTATAAGACAACTTTTAGGACTCGTTATGTGCATTATGAGTTCTTAGTCATGCCCTTTGGTTTGACAAATGTTCCGGCGGCATTCGTGATCTGATAAACTGGGTTTTCCAACCATATTTGGATTAGTTCTTCGTAGTTTTCATCGATGACATCCTAGTATACTCTAAGACCGAATATGACCATGATGAGAATCTTAGCGTAGTTATTTAGATACTTCGGGAGAAACAACTTTATTCTAGGTTGAGCAAGTGTGAATTCTGGTTGAGGGAAGTAGCGTTTCTGAGGAATGTGGTTTCTACTGAGGGGATTCGAGTTGATCCTAGAAATATTGAGGCTGTACTTGATTGGAAATAGCCTAAGAACATTTCTGAGATCCGCAGTTTTCTCGGTCTTGTGGGCTGTTACTGTAGGTTTTTCAAGGGGTTCTCATTAATTGCAGCTCTTCTGACTAAGCTTTTGCATAAGAGCACTTCTTTTGTTTGGACTAATAAACAACAATCGAGCTTTAAGAAGCTCAAAATTGTTTTGACTCAGGCTTCTGTTCTAATACAACCTGAATTTGGTAAGGAGTTCATGGTTTATAGTGATGTGTCACATGTCGGTTTGGGATGTGTTCTAATGCAAGATGGTAAGGTTTTAGCTTATGTGTCCCAACAACTTAAGTCACATGAGGGGAATTATCTGTCTCATGATCTCAAGTTAGCTGCCGTGGTTTTTGCCTTAAAGATTTGGAGACATTATCTGTATGGTGAAAGGTGTATCATCTACACCGATCACAAGAGCTTTAAGTACCTTATTACTCAAAAGGAGTTGAACCTTAAGTAGCATAGATGGATTGAACTGCTCAAGGATTACGATTGCACTATAGAGTATCATCTTGTAAGACAAATATGGTGGCCAACGCTTTTAGTTGTAGAGCAATGTCTGATTTGAGGGCGATGTTTTCTCGCCTAAGTCTATTTGATGATGGGAGTCTGCTAGCTGAGTTGCAAGTTAAGCTAACTTGAATTGATCAGATTTGGGATAAATAGTTAAGGGATGAATCTTTGGTTCTACATTTCCATCAGGTAGATGATGGTAGTATGTCTGATTTTGGGCTGAATGGTGATGGGGTTCTGTGTTTTCGAGGACGGGTTTGTGTACTAAATGACTCTGATTTGAGACAGTTGATTCTGAGGGAAGCGTATAGTAGCCCATATGCTATACATCCCGGTGGAAATAAAATGTGTCTTCGTGAACTGTATTGGTGGCTAGGTTTGAAATTAGAGGTAACAAATTTTGTTTCTTGTTGGCTGATGTACCAGCAAGTTAAGCCTGAGCGTCATTTGCTTTCAGGTTTGCTCTAACTCGTTAAGATTCCCTTATGGAAATAGGAACACATAAATATGGACTTCATTAGTAGCTTGCCCTTAACACCTACTAAGAAGGATTCTGTATGGGTCATCGTGGATCGCTTGTCCAAGTCTGCTCATTTCATTCCTATTCAGACAGATTATTCTCTTCAGAAGTTGGCCAAGCTATACATTTCTGAGATCATAAGACTTCATGGGGTTCCAGTTTCATTAATTTTGGATAGGGATCCTTACTTCACTTCTCGATTTTGGAGGAAGCTTCATGAGGCTTTGGGTTTGAGGTTGGATATCAGTACAGCGTTCTATCCTCAGATAGATGGTCAATTTGAGAGGGTGATTCAGATGCTAGAGGATATGCTTCAGAGTTGCGTAATTGATTTATAAGGTAGTTAGGAGGAATTTCTGCCTTTAACTGAGTTCGCCTACAATAATAGCTTTCAGTCTAGCATTCAGATGGCACTGAGTTGGACTGAGTTGTGTGAACGACGAGTTTTGGGTCATGAGTTGGTTTATGAGATTGAAGACAAAGTTAGACTAATTCAGGATAGTCTTAAGGTAGCTTCTGATAGATAGAACTCCTATGCAGATCTGAAAAGGAGGGATATTGAGTACTCTGTGGGTGATTTCATGTTCATTAAGGTATCTCCATGGAAGAAGGTTCTACGGTTTGGACAAAAGGGCAAGTTAAGCCATAGGTTCATTGGGCTGTATCAGATATTGAAGCGTGTATGACCGATCACTTATGAGTTAGAGCTACCTCTGGAGTTAGACCGTATCAATGGTGTGTTTCACATCTCTATATTGAGGCGATATCTATTGGACCCATCTCATATTGTTCCAGTTGAGGAGATTGAGGTTAGATAAGATTTGACTTTTGAAGAGGAGTTGATTTTGATTCTAGATCGAGATGTGAAGTTTTAAGGAAAAAACTATTCGATTAGTGAAGGTTCTGTGGTAGAATCATGGTACTGAGGAAGCCACGTGGGAACCTGAGGACTCGATTCATCAATAGTATCCACATCTATTTGAATCAGGTAAATTTTGAGGTCGAAGTTTCTTTTAGGGGGTAGAGTTGTAACGCCTTGATATATTTTATTTTTATGAAATTTGTTATAAACGAGTATTTGCTTTAGTGGTTAAGTGATGTGGGTGTGTATTTGAGGTCTTAGGTTTAGGTCCCACTTTTGGAAATTTTTCTATTTTTGTTCCTAGCTTTATCCCTAATGGTTGGGCTTATATTATATTTTTGGTCAACTCATATCAGAATGAACCTGCTGATTCAAGTGGTAAGGTGTTAGCTTGCATTAGGGTCTTATGTTCGAACCCTCTTGTGAGTGAAGAATGTTAATTTTTGCTTTTGTGAGTGTGTGCCAGTTATGTAGTAGAAGTTGGGTGGAATTAAAACTCTGTGGTAGTGTATAAGTGACAGTGGGTTAGTTTTGGTAGGATTTTTTATTTAATGGGATAGTGGGAGTTGGGATATTATTAATGTAATTATTTTAATTTTAATTTTATTATTTTTCCTAGAAAAAAATCCCAATGCTTTTGTTTCACGTTTGCTCCTGCTCTTTTTCCCTTTCCTTTGTTTTTCTTTTGGTGCCTTACCCTTTCTGCAATCGTTGTGGTTTTTGCTTTGTTTTGCTCTTAAACGTTTTCTTCTATCTTGGAAGTCTGTCATCCGGGTAATCGTTGGTAAGAGTTCTTTAGATTTTTGTAATATGAATTTGTTCTTTGGGTGTGATTCAGGTAAACTCTCGTGTAGGTGTTAATCAAGGGGCCCAGAACTCGTTTTTTGACTTGTAGTGTGTTTGGACTGTCGTATCTGTCTCGATAAGTGATTGAACTTTTGATTGGTTAATACTTTCGAGTATGTCAATTGGGGTTTTAGTCATTTGGTGTTCCGATACTTAGAATTGATCATTTGAATGATGTTTCTAGGTTCCGGAGGTCTAGTGGGGGTATTTGTGTCGAAAACGAACTAGGTGTGTAACGGAAATGCGAGAAAATGACAATCAGTAATGGTAAAAAATTGGGCCTGTCGATGACACACGACCGTGTGCCTGGCCGTTGTGCTACACACGGTGGTGTGTGACACATGACCTAGGCCATTTTGGGTTGTGTGGGCCCACACGGGTAAGCCACACAGGCCTGTAGGCCCAAATTTTAGAATTTTTTCCTAGGGTCGTAAATGTTGTTTTGATTGACTGTGGGCATTTCATAGGGTTGGTTTGTGTGGTATAAGATTTAAAGCATGAAGTCTGCTACTCTATTATATTAAAATTGACATAAATAACATTTATATGAGTATTATGAAATATAGTATGTATGATCTGTTATGTTATTTATAAGCATGTGTAATATCTGTCTTATGAGCATGCGTGAAATATTAATTCTGATTACTATTATTATTGTCTATAATTTGTTATGGGGTTGGATATCTTTTATATGGAGGAAGTATTCTGTATGAGGCGATATCTCACCAATATACTGGCAGCACTACTGCGATTATTCTGAAAAGTGTCATATAGACACTATGTGGTGTGTAGGGCTGGGTCGGTGTTTTATACCCCATATGGTGTATTGGGATGGTCAGAGTTGGTGTGTAGAGGATGGGGGTAGGACTATACATATTTGTCTCCGTATGATTCTGTAAAAGATTTATGTTTGTATCTGTTCTGTCATATGATTGAATCTGAATTTGTGTTTTTATTGAGTTACACATTGAGTTTTAAAACTCACCATCTGTTTGTCTGTTACTTTCAGGTGATTCTCAGACTTAGGCGGGTTGGTGCGATGAGTGCTCGGATATGCCATGATTGCGTAAAACATTATTTACATAATTTGCTTAATTAATATTTTGGATATGAGAGTTTTGTAATTTTGGAACTTTCTGGACATTTGGGTTTTTTACTTTGATTTGGATTTTAATTTGGGATATCTTGCAATGATGTTTGATAAAATGATTATCGAAAACAACCATTTTTCTATAAAAAAACTATTTTAGAGGAAATAACTCAGTTTTTCAAAATACAACGATTTAAGCACTTCCGCTGCAAAATATTTAATTTACTTGAAAATATAAGCAATTGACAGTTTTAACTGATAAGCATAACAACATGTTTTTTTAAAAAAAATAAATAGACTCTTTTTTAGTAACCAAAATGTATGATGTTCTCAATATGATAAGGTCGGATTTATAATTCTTCTTTATAACATTCCAGATTTGGCCATAATGTCCAGGCTGGGTTTGGGGTGTTATAGATGTGTTTGAAAAGGATATCATGGAATGAACTATTAAGTATAAGTTTGTTATGTGATATGGAATAGTTATGTACATTTGAATTGAAAAGGAAGATGTTTGAATGTGTGATTAATGATTTATATATTGAAATATTATGCATGTTATGTTACATGCCATGATTAATATGTTCTTGTATATGTGTATAGTTACTAATTTGTGAATTGTTGTGATTAGGAAGAAATGTGCATGTAGGGAATAAACAATGCTTGAATGTTTTAATCATGTACTTATTTATTTGGTAAGTTTGAGTTTTTCTTATACGAGCTTATGAAGCACCGATCACTTACGTAGTTGTTTTTCTCTATTTTGTAGATCTTCGAAAAGCTCGGTCGGTTGGAATATTTTCGAAGCTTTATCACAATATCTGTCGACCATTTTTGTAGTTTTTGGCTATTTTGAAAAATGGCTATGAATGGCTTGTATAGGACTTTGATGTAATAGATACTTTATATTAGCTTGTAAATATGGTGTGTTTTGGTCTTGCTTGTATCTACTTGTATATATATGTGGTTGGGTTTGGCTTGTAAATGCTTAAAGTTATATGGTTATGGTCATTTTGGTTATGCTTTTAAAGTGGTAAGCTATGGTGGTGTAGTATGATATTGAAATGGTCTTTTTGGTTTTAATGTTATGTGTTTAAGGTGTAGAATTGTAACTTTGTTCTTCAATTGAATTGGTGTGTGAATTGAGTTGCCTTCTGATGGTGTATTGGTTAGACATAGGATGGTTTAATATTTAGTATGTATTTGGTGTTTTGAATGTACTTTTAACCATATGAAATAGGCTAATTATGGTATGACTTTTTGTACAAGAAATGGTGCTTGAGTTGGGTTGATATAGGGGTGAAAGTGGAGCACACGACCTGAGCATGGGCTATCACACGGCCATGTGCCACACATGGCCACCCCGCACGGTCGTGTGTCTATATTGTTTTAGGTGCAAAATTCACACGGCTGCGACACGACCGTGTGACCCAACATCAAATACACACATTGTTTGACACACGATTGTGACATGACCGTGTGGCTTTATTTCAAATAGCCACAGGAGTGGACACACGGGCTAAGACATGGCTGTGTGTCCAAACTTCGAATGCCCACACGGTTTGGACTATGTTACACTGCCTGGCCACATAGTCGTGTGACCCTTGTTTATCAAATTTTATTGTTTTTCCCAAAATTTTCTGTTTTGTTTTGATTTGATGTCAGATTGTTCCCAAACTATTTTTAGGGCTCCATAGACTCGATTTAAGGCTTATAAGTGTATATTTTCCATTATTAGAATTAATTTTGATATGTTAACATTAATTTTGTATAATTGTTTTTGTTGTTAAATTAAATGTTTTGTTTTGCTTAGAATACTCCATAACCCTAATCCGACAACGAAGACGGGTTAGAGGTGTTATAGTGGAGGATGGCACACACCCTGAGCGGTTGATTTGGGCTTGTTTTTGGACTACCTTCTAGAATAAGTATGTTGGGGCAAACTATGTTGAGGTCCATGGGCTTGAGTTTATAGGGTTGACTTAGAGGGATAGATTAGTGGCTTTGTATGAGGCCAAATTTTTTAAATTGAATAGATATGATTGTGGGCCGGTTGAGACTAATTGAGATAAGAGCATCCATTTTGAGGAAGTTCTAAGGGACGACTATAAGGTTTTGATAGCTCTCTAGAGAGACCGAGTTTTTGAAGCCATGATTGACAAGGCAATGATTGCAGAAGAGGTTAAGCGCACTGAGCGTGAGAAGAGGGAGAGAGAGAAGAGTTCGAACAAGAACAATAGAGATTTGAGTCCTTTTAGTTCTTCTTAGTGGCCTATGAAACTGGCCAGGTATGAGAGACCTCCGTAGGCATAGCAAGTCACTAGAGTTGAGCCTGTTACTAGGGGTGAGTATTCGGTTGAGTTGAGTCGAGTCAAAAAATTTTGAGTTATTGACGAATCTTATTTTAACAACTGAATTCAATTTGAATTTTTCGAATTGAATCGAGTCAAAAAATTTGAAGTCAAGTCAAGTCGAGTCGAGTTAACGAATCCTATTATTTATACTCAATGTTACATTTACATGGATCGATTATTTAACTAGTAGATGAAGTACAATATTATTTAACTATATAAACAATATAATGGTTTTACCGTTTAACTTAATGAGTAAACATTTATCAAAATGTAGTAATTTTGCCTTTTAACTTAATGGTTTTGACTTTTAACTTTAGAAAGGTAAACATTTATCAAAATGACGTAGTTTTGGCTTTTCTTATTCAGATATTTGAATAACTCGAATTGCGTAATTCATATTTGAGTTAAACCGAAAAACTTAATTTTTTATTCTAGTTGATTCGAATAACTTAGTTAACTCAAATAACTCAAACAATTTAATTAAAAATTTAAAATTTTTATCAAGTTTTTCGAATCGAATAAGATTTTGCTCACCCTTACCTATTGCTAGAATTGAGTAGGTACCGATTTGTGGATTCTGTAATAGACACCATTTAGGTGAGTGTTGGAGGATGATTGGGGCGTGTTATAGATATGGGTCCATTGAGCATAAGATTTGCAAGTGGCCTTATATGGTTGAGCCGATGTGGGCTTTTGTTCAAGGTTAGATTTAACTTCAAAGGGTTTTTTAGTAGCCTGCCAGAGGTCGTGGTTAGATGAGAGGTGGTAACGGTGGTGGTTGGGGTCAGAGGGTACCAAGCAGAGATGCAGTTCAACTGAGGCTAGGCAATCAACCTTAGTTTATGCACGAGGTGTCGAGAGGACATGGATGCAGTTGATGTGATTGCTGGTACGTTTGTTTTGCATTTTTTTATCTTCTTTTGCGTTAATTGATTGTGGTTCTACACATTTTTACACATCTAGTAGCATATCGGGTAATTTGGGAATTCTGGCTGAGGATACTAGTTGTGAACTTTCTATGATTAGTCCTTTTGGTCAGGTTGTCCGAGTTAGTAAAATGTATTGGAGGTGTCCGCTTGATGTTCAAGGGTTCCTGGTTGATTTGATGGAGTTGCTGTCTACAGAGTTCAATTTGATTTTGGGTATGGATTGGCTCGTGGAGCATCGAGTTGGATTAGATTGTGAATCAAAGAGAGTGACCTTTAAGGTTGGAGATGATGTGGAAGTTGTGATGATAGGTGAGGATCAAGATTACCTCTTTAAAGTGATCTCTGCTCTAGTAGTTAGACAGTTGGTTCATAAGGGATGTGATGCATATTTGGTATATGTGCATGATAGGAGTATCGTGGGTTTGGCGGTAGAAGGGATTCATACTAAGGATTTTTTGAATGTTTTTTCAGAGGAGTTTTTGGAATTACCTCTAGATAAGGAGGTTGAGTTCAGAATTGAGGTTTTGCCAGGGACCGCTTAGGTGTTTATCGCCTTATATTGAATAGCAATGAAGGAGCTAAAGGAGTTAAAGTTGCAATTTCAGGAACTCTTGGATAGGGGGTTCATTCGGCCTAGTGTGTCCCCGTGGAGAGCACCTTCTCTTTGTCAAGAAAAAGGATGGTTCTATGAGGATGTGTGTGGATTGTCGTCAGTTGAACAAATTGACGGTAATGAAGAAGTACCCACTTCCGAGGATTGATGACCTGTTTGATCAATTTCGTGGGGCACCTATGTTTTTGAAAATTGATCTTCGTTCTGGGTATCATTAGTTAAAGTTTAAAGAGGCTGGTGTGCATAAAACTACTTTTAAGACTTGCTATGGGCATTATGAGTTCCTTAATATGCCATTCGGCTTGACTAATCCTTCGGCAACGTTTATGGATCTCATGAATCGAGTTTTTCATCCATAATTAGATAAGTTCATCATACTATTTATCGACGAGATCTTAGTATACTCTAAGACCAATGATGAGCATGATAAACAACTTCGGATAGTTCTTTAGATTCTTCGTGAAAAGGAACTATATGCCAAGTTGAGTAAATGTGAGTTTCGGTTGAGTGAGGTTATGTTTTTGGGGCATGCGGTTAAATCTTAGATAGCATCATTGGATTGAGTTGCTTAAGGAATATGATTGTTCAATATAGTATCATTCTAGTAAGGTCAACATGGTGGCCAATGCTTAAAGTCGTAGACTTATGTTTGAGTTGAGGGCGATGTTTGCTCGCCTAAGTTTGTTAAATGATGGTGGGATTCTAGCTGAGTTGCAAGTTAAACCATATTGGTTAGAGAAGGCTAAGAGTAAACAACTATTTGATAAGTCTTTGATCAGCTCGGTTCAACAGATATATGAGGTAAAACTTCGGACTTCGGGTTTAATAATGATGGTATTCTATGTTTTCAGGGTCATATTTGTGTCCGAAGGATATGGATCTGAGCTAATTTGTTATGCGAGAAGCGCATAGTAGCTTTTATGCTATGCATCCAAGTGGCAATAAGATGTACCGTGACCTTTGAGAGTTGTATTGGTGGCCTGGGGTGAAAAGTGAGGTACCCGATTTTGTGTCACATTATTTGACATGCCAGGAAGTTAAGGCTGAGCTCCAACTTCCTTCTGGATTACTTCAACCCGTTAAAAATCCACTGTGGAAATAGGAATGGGTAACTATGGACTTTGTTAGTAGGTCGCCCTTGACACCTACTAAGAAGGACTTAGTATGGGTTATTGTGGACCATTTGACTAAGTCTACTCATTTCATTCCGATTAAGACCTATTACTCCTTACAGAATTTAGCAAAGCTTTACGTTTCTAAGATTGTTAGGCTTATGGAGTTCCAGTATCAATTATCTTAGACTGTGATCCTCGATTTACTTCTCACTTCTGGTAGAAGTTACACGAGGCTTTGGGTACTTGATTGGATTTCAGTGCAACATTCCATCCATAGCCTGATGGTCAGTCTGAGAGAGTAATTCAAATTTTGGAGGATATGTTTCAGTGTTGTGTGATTGATTTTCGAAGTAATTGGGAGGAGTTCCTGCCACTAACTTAATTCACTTACAATAATAACTTTTAATGTAATAGCCCATTTTTAGTGAAATCAGAACAGTGGTTTTGGGGCCACAAATTTGAAGTTAAAAAGTTTATTTTATTATTATTTTATTGCCTACAATATGATATAAATATCGTATAAAAATTTCGTAAAGAAATTTTACCGTTTACATGTTTAATTTGATAAAAGGACTAAATCTCGTAAAGTGCAAATGTTGAGTTCTAATAGCTAAAAGTATTAAATAGCTATAGGGCTTTAAAGTGGAAGTCCTTATATGGTAATTAGACCATTTATGAGTTAGTGGAAGTGTTGGCTTGACAGTTTTGAAATTTGGTTTAATTATTAAGGTTAATTTTGGAAATTAGTAATTAAAGATAAAATAAATAAAACAAAATCAAGTCTTCATCTTTTATGTAAATTTGGTTTAACAATTTAAAACCAAGACTAGTTGGTACTTGGCAAGAAATGCAAACTGAATTTTTAAAGAAATTTTTCCTACACAAAAGACTAATGCTTTTAAAAGACAGATTTAAAATTTCTTGCAAAATTCAAATGAATCATATTTTCATTGTTGGAAACGTTTCAAAGATTTGTTAAGTTCTTGCCCACCTCATGGTTTTGATAATTGATGGACTTTAAGTTTCTTTTATGAAGGTTTAACTCTTGAAACTAACTAATTTGTTGAGACAATGTGTAACGGAGAGTTCCTTGATAAAGAACCTGAAGAGGCCTTCGACTACCTAGATCATTTAGTAGAAAATTCACAATCTTGACACAGTTAACCCTTCTGAAGGTTTCATTAGATCGAATCTTGCTAATAATAAAGGAAAATATGACCTTAGTCAAGAAGATAATCTAAGTCCTAATATGGCTAGTTTAACTAGAAAGGTTGAAGCCATGGTGCTTAGAATAGTACAAGAAATTACACCAAGAAAAACTGAAGAATGTTGTGGTATTTGTGAAATCATAGGACATTCTACTATAGAATGCCCAAACATTTCACTTTTCAAAGAAATGTTGCATGGTCAAGAAAATGTTGTGGAAACATTAAAAAAACCCTTTCATTCTCAAAACTAAAGAACTTACAACCCTTAATAGAGAAACCATCCTAACTTCAGCTGACATGATAATAATCTTGCTTGTTTCCCCTAACCTCCAAAACCTCCCAACACTTTGGCTTAATTGTCTTTGCATGTTAAAAGTTTAGAGGAGACATTGCAAGAATTCATGTTTACACAAAGAAATGTCAACAATCAGACTTCACAAGATATCAATGAAATCAAGAGCACACTTTCTATGTTGATAGCCTCATTGTGCATTCAGAAAAAGGTACGTTTCCTGCTCAACCTTAACCTACTCCTTCTATGTCTATGTGAATTCTATCACAACTCTTCTAAGTGGGAAGGCCATCAACAAGATTATTCCTTCCAAAGCCAAGAGCCCTCTCTTGCTTCGTAAAGTAGAGGTAAGGATGATGGTAAGCCTAAAAGTTTTGACTACTTAGGCAATGAAAAATGTGGGAGTTCTGCTCCTTTCCCTAAATGATTGCAACCAAAAAGGAATTAGAATCAAAATGCTGAAATTTTAGAAATTTTCAAACAAGTTAAGATTAATATTTCTTTATTGAATGTGATTAAACAAGTTTCGTCATATGCTAAGTTTTTGAAAGATATGTGCATAGTTAAAAGGAAACATAATGTGCAAAATAAAACCTTTTTAACTAAACATGCGAGTTCAATCATTCAGCATGTCACTCCACCTAAATATAAAGATCTTAGTTTCCCTACAATTTCATGCATAACTGGGAACTCTATAATAGAGCGTGTTGTGCTTGACCTTGGTGCTAGTGTTAATCTTTTACCTTTCTTTATTTATCAATAGTTAGGTTGAGGTGAACTTAAGCCAACATCCGTTACACCTTAGTTTGATCAATCTGTCAAAATTCCTTGAGGGATAGTAAAATATGTGTTGGTTCAAATTGACAAATTTTATTTTCTAGTTGACTTTATTGTTTTGGACACACATCCTGTCTCAAATTCTATTGTACAAATCCCTGTTATTTTAGGTCATCCATTCCTTGCAACTTCTAATGCTTTGGTAATTGCAGGAACGGTGTTCTAAATTTGGATTTTGGAAACATGACATTAGAATTAAATATGTTTAATGTTTGTAAGTAAACTCCTAAATATTTTGATGTGCATAAAGTGGACTTCATTGAACAACTTGTCCATGAACAATTCATCAATTCCAAATTATTCAATTCTTTGGAAAATTATTTAACTGACTTTGAAATTGATGACGAAACAAAAATTCATGCATTGATTCTATGTTAAATTATTTTCAGGGACAATATAAGAACTTTTATTGGAAATAAAAGTTTGAGGAACTTCTAACAACTACAGATGTTTTAACACCATTAGTTGATCAACCACCCAAGCTTGATTTGAAACAATTACCATGTGATCTGAAATATTCATTTTTGGGTAAGAATGACACCTTTCTAGTCATAATTTCCTCAGAACTTGATGCACACCAAAAAGGTAAGCTACTGAAAATTATAAATATGCATAAAAATGCATTAGGATGGACCATAGCTGACATAAAAGTAATTAACCTATTGATTTGCACACCTAACATTTATTTAGAGGAAAATGCTAAACCCTCTAGACAAATGCAATGAAGTTTTAATCCTAATATGAAAGGAGTTGTGAGAAATAAAGTCATTGAACTCTTGGGTAATTGAATCATTTATCCTATTTCTGATAGCAAATGGGTAAGTCCTACCAAAGTTGTACCCAAGAAATATGGGGTTACTGTAGTCAAAAATGAAAATAATGAATTGATCCCAACTAGGACTATTACTGGTTGGCAGATGTGCTCAATGCACATGAAACTTAATTTAGTGACTAGAAAAGAACATTCTCCTTTACCCTTCATGGATCAAATCTTAGAAAGAGTAGCGGAGCATGAATTTTATTGTTTTCTAAATGGATATTCTGGGTATAACCAAATTGCAATTTCACTTGAGGATAAGAGAAAACCACTTTCACACGTCCTTTTGGCACTTTTGCATATCGAATGATGCCTTTTAGATTATATAATGCACCAGCTAGGTTTCAGAGATGCATGCTTAGTATGTTTAATGATATGGTTGAACACATTTTAGAAGTTTTCTGGATTATTTTTCTATTTTTGGTGATTCATTTGGTGATTGCTTATCCAATTTAGAAACGGTTTTAATCAGATGTAAAGAAAAAAAAATCTTATTCTTAATTAGGAAAAATGTCATTTCATGGTCACTAGAGGAATTGTTTTGGGACACATAGTTTCTTCAAAATGGACTGAGGTAGACAAGTAAAAAATTGAGTTAATCTCCAATTTTCCAACAAAAAAATTATAAAGGACATTAGGTTATTTTTAGGACATGCAAGATTTTATAGGAAATTCATAAAAAAAATTATTGATATATCTAGGCCTTTGTGTAATCTTTTACTAAAGGATAGTGTGTTTGAATAGACTAAAAAGTGTGAAAAGGCTTTTGGAAAACTTAAAAGTATTCTCACTTCTGCACCTATTATGAAACCCCTGATTGATCTTTACCATTTGAAGTAATGTGTGATGCTAGTGATTACGTTGTTGGTGTTGTGTTAGGAAAAAAGAAAGATAAGAAACCATATGTCATTTATTATGCAAGTAAAAATTTAAATAGTGCTCAAATGAATTACTCTACTACTGAAAAAGAATTACTTGCAGTAGTTTTTGCAATGGAAAAATTTAGATATTACCTTGTTGGATCATTTATTAATGTCTTTAGTGGTCATGCAGCTTTAAAATATCTTCTCTCGAAAAAGGATGCCAAACCCATGTTGATTAGGTGGATTCTTCTTCTTCAAGAATTCAACATCACCATTCGAGATAAGAAATGAGTAGAAAATGTTGTGGCTGACCATTTGTCAAGACTTGTTTTCCTAATGAACAACTTTTAAATATCTCTTTTATACCATGGTTTGCTGATATTACTAATTTTCTTGCGGGAGGAAAAATTCCTTCCCAGTGGAGTTTACAAGATAAAGGGGAGTTTTTTTCTGAAGTAAAAAAATTTTATTAGGATGATCCATATTTGTTCAAATACTGCCCTAATCAAAATTTTCGAAGATACATACCTAAAAATAAGGTATATAGTGTCATTAATTTTTGGCATTCTAAGGCAAGTGGTTGTCATTTTTCATCTAAGAAAACTGCTACAAAAATTTTACAATGTGGATTTTATTGGCCAGCCTTATTTAAGGACACTTATAATTTTTGCAAATCATGTGAAAATTGCCAAAAATATGGATCCATTTCAAAATGAAACATGATGCCTTTGAAATTCATTTTGGTGATTGAAATTTTTTACTGTTGCAGTATCCACATAGGACCGTTTCCATCATCGTTTGGTTTCTTATACATTTTGGTTTTAATAGATTGTGTTTCAAAATGGATAGAGGCAATTCCATGTCGAAATAATGATCACAAAACAATGATTAAGTTTTTAAGAAAATATTTTAAGTTGATTTGGGATTCCACGATCTATTATATGTGATGGGGGCACACATTTTTGCAAAAAAAATTTTAAATCATTAATGAAGAAAGATACCATTACACACAAAGTTGCAAACCCCTTATCAATCTCAGACAAATGGACAAGTAGAACTTGCAACTAAAGAGATTAAGAACATTTTGGAAAAAAACGATTAACCCAACTTGCAAAGATTGGCCGTTGAGACTTAATGATGCATTATGGGCTTACCGAACTGCTTTCAGAACATCATTAGTCATGCCTCCCTATTGATTAGTTTATGGAAAACCTTGTCATTTACCTATGGAAATTGAACATAAGGCATATTGGGCAATTAAAATACTTAATCCCAATCTTAATGGTGCTTTTAAGTTGCGAAAGTTGCAAATTAATGAAGTTGAAGAACTTAGAAATGATGCTTATGAGAATTCAAAAATAAATAAAGAAATAACCAAAGCTTTTCATGATAAGATGGTGTTAAAAAAGACATTTGAGGTTAGACAAAAAGGTTTTGCTCTATAACTCCTGACTTCTCATATTTCCTGGAAAACTAAGATCAAGGTGGAGTGATCCATTTGTTATAATGCATGTGTACCTCATGGGGAAGTCGACATTGAGAATCCAAAGAATGGTAATGTATTCAAGGTAAATTTACAAAGACTAAAATTATTCCTAGAAAATCAATTTGCTCAAGATGAAATTGTTTGTCTCTCTGATCCTTGTTACAAGAATGTTTAGGTGTAAATATATATTTTACTAATTAAGAGTTTACATTATTATAAATATTATTATCATTTTTATTATTACTATTTATTTCAATTCTCTTTTTTTACCTCGGTTAAATGGCAGATAACTGTACTCCGTGGATTTATAGTCAGTCCCATCAACTACCTATAAAACTGATACTGTATATTCTTAGTTTTAAATTTTCTCCAATTCAAAACCTTTTACTCTTCTCTCTCATCTTGTTTTCTTTGCTTTCAAAAGTACTCTAATCGTTTTCTCAAACTTTTTTGTTTTCAAAATGGATACATTGTTTCAAAGTTGCACAAACAATTTTCTTGTCTGCTTAGAAATATGATAGTGAAACTTTACAAGGTTAGATGTGAGAGATTAAGGATGCTCATGCATAAGGGCATGCCTACAGACATTCGAGTTATCAATAAAGGAAATGTACAATTTGAGGAATATCTTCCTTTTTTGCATTTACCTAGCACAGGTAGGAGCAATTATACAAGAAAGCAAAGAGCAAAGTGCCTTGGAATGATTTGTCACAAGTGTGCCAGGACTTGTAATAGTTAGTGTCGATCTATTGGGATGGCACTGTAAATTGAAAAGATAAAATAATATTCATTAAGGACGGATTGTGTAAGGAGAATTTTAGAGATATCTGAATTTCTATTGAGACCCATCCTAGTAGAGCTGTGTAAAAATAAAATTCTCGATTTATGGTCTCAGTTCCAGTATTAATGGATCTAACGATAAAAGACCCTGTTTGCTAGTTTAAAAGAAAACTGGATAGGAAGCTGATCCTTGACTCATAGAAGGCGTTTAAGCTGTTACTGGACATAAAACAGGAGGAAGATGTGAGCCACAATCACAACTATTGTAAATAATTCTCAACCTCTAATCTTCATTTGCAATAATCATATGTTTCGTGCATTTTACATGTTGTATAAATTTTATTTATCTTGATTTCAACTATTTAAAAAAATAGAAATTAAAAAATAGGAAAAAATGATTGTTAATATTGATATTTTATTACTATCTATTTTTAGATTTTCTGTCGCGTGTGATGATTTTTTCCTCTTCCGTATTATTGTCTCAAGATTCATTTTTTTACCTGATAATTAATTGTGACATGCTCCTTTTTGTTCCTTTTTGAATTTTTCTTCTCGAGAAATATTTGCCTCTGACTTGTTTGATTTTTTTTCCTGGCATCTTATTTTCTTTTTGTTTTTGTTATTATTACTCTATGTGGGGTCCGAATCTTATATAATTCACTACTCCCTCATTTATATCCAGACACTAAAAAAACATGGCAAGTACTTCAATGCAAAAGTATGAAAGGATTTGTGTTTCTTTATGGATCTTATCCAAGAAAAGATTAAACTTTTACAGATATGGCTATAAAATTGGGCAAAGTGCTAGCCAATGAAAAAAATGAAGCTAATCTATGGAGGGGGATGTATGGGTTTAATAGGACCAGTGGCTACATCAGCATATGTTAAAGGGAGTTCAATTTTGGGAATAATCCCAAGAGCGTTAAAGGAAAATGTACTATATGGACCAACCATCGGTAGAGAATTACCAATTTGGAGTATTCTTGAATGGTTAGTGATTATGTTTGACACTGCTGATGCATTCATTGCCTTACTTGGAGGTTTTGGTACATTAGAGGAAATATTTTGCATAACCTCTTGGTCATCTTTCTTCAAACATAAAAAACCCATTGGTTTGCTTAGTGTTAATTGTTATTATAAAAATTTGCTATCATTTTTAGATAATGTTGTGGAAAGTGGATTTATGTTTTTAGAAGGAAGAAATGTCTTGATTGCAGCTACAACTGTTGATGAACTATTTGTTAAGCTTCAAACTTTTGAGTACCATCCAACTTTTGGATTTAACTTATATTGATATTGATATATATATATCTACATTGTCATGTTTCAGTTGTAGCAATCTTGACCAACTATCACAGGTAATATCCTCTAAACTTCACTCATAATTTTGACATTGAGGACAATGTCCTAATTTGGCAGGGGGTAGGGGATACTTTTGTGAAAATCCTAAATTTCTTACAAACACACACACACACACATACACACACACTCACTGGGGGTTGTGATTGTAATCAAGGTGACAGAGCATGGACAATAATATTGATACTGCACCTTATTAGAATGCCTATCATTATTATTATTTTTAAATATATCTATTTGTAAAATACAAGTACGGAGTCAAGAATTCTTGAATTGCATCATTTGATGTTGAAATGAAGGATAATGAGTAATCTTGACACCCATTTTTCTTTTTTTTTCTCTCTCTCTCTTTTTTTTTTAAAATCTTTGCTAGTTTTTTTTTTATATGTGATGTTAGTAAATGTTTTGCATGATCATTTAAGATACTATTACTTTTGAGATTTTAACATGCTTGCGAAGTACTAAAGTATGTAAGCTTCAATAATTAATGATTATCAAAAGATTAGTTGGTAACCTATTATAGAATGTGTTTCATGGGTTTCGTGTAATTAAGTTTTGTTAGGACTTTGGGTTTTTTCTCTCTGAGCTTTCTTTGACAATATTATCTTTTGAATTTTCTTTGATACATTGCCTGTCTTAGGTGATATGCATTACTTATAATGGGTTGTAAGTAATATTTTAATTATGATCTTAGAATCTATTGGCTTATTACCCTTAAATATAATGAGTAGTTCCAACTGCTTGATAAGGGAATACCTAGGAAATTTCTTTGGATCATTTAAGCCTTTTGAGCCAACCTTTGCATAATTTTTCTAAGTACGTTAATTTTGAGTCTTTTATGATTTTTGTTTTCGTTTAATGTTGTTATCTTAGCCTATAAAGCCTTAATTGCTAAATCTCAATCCTTTTGTTTACCCTAAGTATTTAGTGCTTACTATACATATTCTTTTAGCTTAAGTATTGAATAGAATAAGTAGAAATATTAAGGTAGACAGGGTGAGAAGATGAATAAAATGTGGCTTCTCTATACTTCATATTTACGTCATGGAAAATTAAAAAAATAAAAATAAAATGACTTTTTTTTTGTCTACCTTTTTTATCCATGCTTTATTTGAAGGATGGAGAAATAAGGAGAACAAAAAAAAAATAGATAGAGTTGAAGATAATATTAGTGCTCATTTTGGGGAAGGATATTCGCATTAGTAGAAGGAGGAGATAATAAGGAATTCGCCACAACAAGCACCGTTTAAGCTGATTTAGAGGAATGATACTTTAACCTTTTAGTGATCCATAAGTAACTAATGCTTAAGATTTAAGCATTAATTACCTTTTCATTCTACCTTAACTCTAGCCTAATGTTACAAGCCAAAAGACCTTATGAACTTGTTATGCATATTGGAATTAGATTAAAGGAGAATGAACTGTTAATGAACTTATGAAATCATGATTATTATGCTTAACTTTCAACCTATTATTGTTTAATGTGTTGATAAGAATGCATACAGGTAATTGCATACAAGCACGAATATCCAAGGTTTCTAATTTTGCCTACTTATATAAATATTCATGTGACTATTTATATTTTGACTAGCATCTGTGATATCTATTTTCATCATGACTTCTTGTTTTATAATACTTTTGTACTTTATTCACATGTTATTTTAATTTTTGTACTATTTTTGGGTAGTAGTAATTTTCTTTTTTGTTTTGTTGCTTGAGGACAAGCAAAAATGTAAGTGTGGAGTTATAATAAGTCATCATCATATGATTATTTTAGACTATATCTTACTTACATTTTCTTGGTTTCCTAAGCATTTTTATATGTTTTAAATTAATTTTAGTGATTTGACTTTTTTTGTTTATATTGTAAATATTGTGTATTTTTAGTGTTTTTCATGCATTTAGTTTTAATAAAATATTCCACGTGGAATTTGCAAGTAAAATAGGTTTGGGAAGAAGATGTCAATTCATGGAACCATGAGATTAAATGCACTAAGCCTAAAGTTGATCCAAGATTATTAGTGAAAGTTCAAAGCTCAAAAGATTAAAAATTTGTAATTTGAAAACAATCAGAACTTTTAGTCAAAACACTTCTTAGTGTTTCGATCATGTCTCGAGCTTCAGGACTCTATTTTGGGTGTACCTTATATCATTGGAAAGGGGACTTGAAGATATATTCAAATATTGAAGCACCAACACTAAAATACATCAGGAAGAGATCCAAAAGTAAAGATAAAGTTACAAGTTTTACATTGATAGAACATTTTGAAACATTTTCGTGTTTGGCTCATATCTCCTAACACAATTGGAGTTTTTTAAAGCCCCAAAAATCTTTAATATTTATTTATTTATGTTTGTCACACACAACTGTGTATCTGCTTCAGTGGTTATATGTTCTAGGAGTGTCTAAGAAGTCTTGGATTCAAGCCTTGACTTGTGTAAAATTTTTGTTTTAAATGATTAAACCCTTGTCTTTTGTCAGTAGGCTTATAAATAAATATGGGTAAAATATGGCAAATTAGGTGTGCTGGTTTGGCTGTTAAGTGGAGAGCTTATGGGCTGGAGGTCTGAGGTTCGAGTCTTTGTGTAAACAAGGGGGAACTTATTTTGTTGCTTGTGCCGTGTTGATATTTTAGTCCAGCCAAAATACTGAAGAGTTTGACTGAGGGTTGGTTTCGGTTATTGAGAGGATTATGGTAAGATAATGGGGAGGATGTTAAGGAGAGATTTTAGGGATGTGAAGAGAGAGTTAATGACGAATTGAATTTCTTTTTGCTCTCTCAAAATTTTTGGCTGGGGTTTGGTTTTCTCCTCATTTTGACTTTTGTCGATTGTTTTCCATTCTTGAAGGCCGAATATTGCAAAGAGTTCCTACGAGTTTCTTTTTTTTTATCTTTTCCAACTTTGTTCTTCCCTATGGCAATCGTTCCTCCCCCATTGCATGTCGGTTTTCTCTTATTCTCCTACCCCTTTAGCAAACGTCCTCTTCCTTCTTTCTTTGGCCGAACCTTTTTCCTTTCTCCATTTTTCCTTTTCATCACTTTTGGCCGATTCTTTCTTTCTCTTACGCTCAACTCCTAATTTCCATTGGTTCAACAAGTTTCGATAAGTGCTAACTCAGTTTTCTCTTTTTGGAATATCGTTTAAGAGGAGTTTTGTTGTTGGTAGGAATTGCTCAGCGAACTGGTGATCTTTGATTGGCGTGTGAAGTGTGTGAAACCCTGTTGGTGTATGTGAAGGTAACGGTTGTAAGTTTAGTATTTGGGTTTGTTCGTGCGTTTTGATTTAGCACAGCTTTAAGTGACTAAGTGATGTTATTTTGGCTAAAGGAAGGTTCTAAGGTGCTCGTGATTCTCGGTTTAACAGCGTTAGCGAAGGGTCTTCTTCGGCGGTAGGTTAAGCTAATACTTTTAACGATTGTTGAGACCTGCGAATTAAACTACTAATCAATTTTGAGTGACCTTCATAGATACTTATTAGTTTTGAATGACTTTTGTTAGGTATTCGGGCTTAGGGAGTGTTCGACATTGAATTAGTGCCAGGTGTGTAACCACAACGCTGAAAATTGAAATCGAAAAAAAGCTGAAAAGTGAGGCTGTCGACACCACACGAGCGTATGGTCGCTCGTGTGGTAGGCCATGTGATGGAACACGGGCGTGTGATCGACGAGGCTGGCTATGTGCGAAACACGGGCTGGACTGATTTGGGTCGTGTGGGCCACACGATCGTGTGAGCCCACACGGGTGAACAGCACGGGCATGTGGAATGTTAGGGCTAGGCCATGAGATCTAAACGGCTAAGGCCATATAGGGTCGTGTAGGCCACACGGGCGTGTGGGCCCACACGGACAAACAATGTGGGCTTGTGGGCTCATTTTCACTATTAAACTGCTAAGGTTGCACGAGTCGCCAGAGACGACTGTGAATCTACTGTAGGGTCGGTAAGTGTACTTAAACCCTTGATTGACTAAAATGATTGTTATACCCTTATATGATATAAATATCTGTATGACTGTATATGAGGCATGCTGCTAAAACTGCACTGAATGCATGTATAATGCCATGATTTGGCATGACATGTTTGTATATTGCATTGCATTGGGTTGGGGGTTTTATTATTTGGAGGAAGTGCACTGAAAGGCCTCGAGCCTGATTTATTGGCAGCTCAGCTACATATTACTGTAAAGTGCCGCATTCGGTACTACATGGAGTGTAGGGTTGGGTGGGATGATTATATCCCCACATAGAGTGTAGGGTTGGACGAAGATTGTGTGTTTGGTAGGATTCTTATGACTGCATATATGTGATTGTTACTATACTGGGATGGGCTAAGGGCCAAACTGGACTGAAACTGTTACTGAAAAAGGGATTATGCCCAGACTATGATTATCTGTATGCTATCTATTTTTGTGCATGGAAATTACACACTGCGTTTCATAAACTCACCCCATTTGTTTTACTATGCAGGTAATCCCTAGATATAAGTGGATTGGTGCAGTGAGGAGCTTAGAGGTATCTACACAACCGCATATATTTTCGTATTTGATTATGATTATAAGTATTATTATATTGGGTATTTTTACTGTATAAGTCCTCTATGGATTTCTACCTTAATTTGGGATTTGTTTATCATTGCTTATGATTCATAAGCACTAGTGGTAGGGAAAACATAAGTCTTAAAAAGTTACAAATGTTTTCTTTCAAAACACTCACCATTACGTAAACCGTTTTAAAAGCTTCCGTAAATTATAACGACTTGTAAATAAATGGTAAACGTTTTGGAAATAAGTAACTTGATTTTAGAGATAATATAAGATAACAAAAATGGTTTAGATGAGGAAATGATTTATCAATGACTTAGTTTTCGAAAGCACTTTCATGTGACATCATCAGATTCGGCCATAATGTCTGGGTCGGGTTTGGGATGTTATATTTAGTGGCATCAGAGCCAGGTTGCAAAACTCTACTGTGGATTTGGGTTTTAAAACTTGAATTTCTAAAGGATTACTTTCAAATGATTTGAAATGTTTTGAAATGTTTTACTGAATGTGTGGTACACTGAGTCTCCAGCGCCAATTCCTTAAGTTTTTTGTAACTATTATGCGTTTTGATTAAAATGCTATAGATAGTAAATACTGAGACTATTAGTAAACACTGAGACTATTATAGATAGCATATTGTACTGAAAATACTTTAGTAGTGCACTCTGAGACAATAGTAAAATTGTAGTGGACTGCGATCTAAGAAAATAAACTTTGAATTAACAATACTGTTTTCTATAAAATATCTGTTAATAAACATTGGAACTGTAAATTGATGCATAAAATTGTTAATACAGATAAAACGCAATTTGACAATGAGCACTAGAGGTACTCGCCGATGGGGTACAAGAGGCCGTGGTAGAGGTCGTGTAGATGCTCGAGCTGGGTCTTCGTCATCTGGTCACATACCTAATTTGGAAACTAGGGAGATGCCAGCTTCACCTGTGACTGAGACTGGGTCTCATGACCGTGCGGTTGGGGATGACGCGCTGTCCCAAGCCATGTTACGAATTCTGGAGAGGGTCGCTGGGCTAAATACTGGTGTTGTAGGCTAAGGGTCGGTTACGGAACGACTCCGGTCTAGTGGAGTTGAGATTTTCAGAAGTGTTGCTGGAGTTGCCCCTAATAAGGTTGAGTATTGGATTGAGGCCACAGAGAGGATCATAGACTATCTAGACTGCACTTCCGAGTAGAGACTAAGAGATGAGGCTTACAGTGGTGGCTTATTGTTAAAGAAGGCACTCAGCCTGATCGGCTGTCTTGGGAGTTCTTCAAGACTACTTTCTAGGGAAAGTATGTGGGTGTTAGCTATGTGGATGCCCGGAGGAGAGAGTTTCTAAATCTGACCCTGGGGGATAGATCAGTGGCTGAATATGAGGCTGAATTCTTGTGACTAAGTCGCTATGCTTGAGGGATGGTGGTGACTGAGTACGAGCAATGTGTTCGTTTCGAGGATGGCCTCAGGGATAGTTTACGAGTTCTGATAGCTCTACAGAGGAAGCAAGATTTTGCTACTCTGGTTTATAAGGCGAAGATCATCGAGGAAGTGACGCATGCTGAGCGCCAGAATCATGAGAAAGGGAGGGGATTTGGAGCCCTCGAGTTCCTTTCTGAGGCCTAAGAAAAAGGCCAAGTTGATGGGCCAGTCAGAGTTGGGGCACCTGTTGCAGCTACTAGACAGCAGCCTTGTAACGATTATGGAAGACGCCATCAGGGTGAGTGCTGGAAAAGGATTGGGGCATGTTCGAGGTGCGGTTCATTGGAGCATCGTATTAGAGAGTGTCCACGGAGGCCTGATCAGATGCAAGCACCTGGTTTGGGTACTGTACAGTCGCCGAGGGGTGTTTAGCAGCCACTGAGAGGCTGTGGTCAAGCCAGAGGTGGTAATGGTTTGGGTCGTGGTCAGAGAGCACCAGGCAGAGATGCTGGGCATATTGAGGCGATGGAGCCGACTCTAGTTTATGCTGCATGTCACTGAGAGGATGGAGATGCCTCGGATGTTATCACGGGTACACTCTTTATCTATGATATACGTTATACTGCACTGATAGATATAGGATCTACTCACTCCTATATAGCTTGTACTGTGTCTGAGACTTTGGGTATCTTGGTTGAGAGCACTACGAGTGAGGTTACTATACTGAGTCCATCGGGGCAGTCAGTGAGGGTAAATAAACTATTTAGAGATGTTCCTTTGAAGGTTCAAGGGGTTATCTTTTTTGCAGATTTGATGGAACTTCCTTTTGGAGAGTTCGATTTAATATTAGGATTGGACTGACTGGTTAAACACTGAATGAGTTTGAATTGTGCCACTAAATGGATTGTACTGAGAACTGTGGAGGACGATGAGGTAGTTGTAATTGGGGAACATCGAAACTACTTATCGAATGTGATTTCTACACTGAGGGCGGAAAGGTTGGTTTGTAAAGGATGTGAAGCGTATTTGGCATACATCAGTGTTTTAGATTCTGGAGACTCTTTTGTTAAAAATATCAGAACGGTTAAAGATTTTTTGGATGTCTTTCTTGAAGAGCTACTTTGGTTACCTCCAAACTGTGAAATTGAGTTTGGGATTGAGCTACTGCCTGGTATAGCTCCAGTGTCCATCGCCCCTTATAGAATGACACCAAAGGAGCTTGTAGAGCTTAAGGCTCAGATTCAAGAATTATCAGATCGTGGGTTCATCCGCCCTAGTGTGTCTACATAGGGAGCACTAGTTTTTTTGTTAAAAAAAAGGATGGATCCATGCGAACGTTGGAATAAACTAACCATTAAGAATAAGTACCCCTATTGAGGATAGATGATCTAGTCGACCAATTTTGAGGAGCTGCGATTTTCTCTAAGATTGATCTTCGATCTGGGTACCATCAACTAAGGGTCAAAGAGGCTGATGTAGACAAGATAACATTTAGGACTCGCTATTGTCATTACGAGTTCCAAGTGATTCCATTTGGACTGAAGAATGCACCAGCAGCTTTTATGGATCTGATAAACCTAGTGTTCCAGCCCTATTTGGATCAGTTTATGGTGGTTTTTATTGACGACATTCTGGTGTATTCGAGAACTGAGGATGAACATGATGAACATCTCTGAGTAGTTCACAGATTTCGAGGGAGAAATAACTGTATGTTAAGTTCAGTAAATGTGTATTCTGGTTACAAGAGATAACATTTCTGGGCCATGTGGTATCTATTGAAGGGATTAGGGTTGATCCTTGAAAGATTGAGGCTGTTTTGGATTGGAAGCAGCTTAAGATTGTATTTAAGATCCGCAGTTTTCTGAGACTGCCAGGGTATTATCGATGTTTTATAGAGGGGTTTTCACTGATTCAGCACCTTTGACTAAGCTGCTATGTAAGGGAGTACCGTTTAACTGGACTGATGCGTAGCAAGAGAGCTTCGAGAAGCTTAAGAAGGTACTGAATAAGGCCTCTATCTTGATACAACCAGAGTCAGGGAAAGAGTTCACTGTCTACAGTGATGCATCACATGTTGGTTTGGGATGTGTGTTGATGCAAGAGGGTAAGGTAGTAGCGTATTTGTCTCCTCAGCTTAAGATTCATGAAGCGAATTATTCGACGCATGACTTGGAGTTGGCTGCGGTGGTATTCGCACTGAAAATTTAGAGGCATTATTTGTATAGTGAGAAGTGTATCATCTACACTAATCACAAGAGCCTCAAGTATCTCCTCACTTAGAAGGAGCTAAATCTTAAGCAGCGTAGATGGATTGAGCTACTTAAAGACTATGACTGTACGATTGAATGTCATCCTGTAAGGCCAATGTGGTGGCTGATACATTGAGTCGTAGAGCTATGACTGATCTGAGGGTGATGTTTGCTCGCCTCAGTTTATTTGATGATGGTAGTCTGTTGGCTGAACTTCAGGTTAAACCGATATGGATTGAGCAGATTAAGAGCAAACAGTTGAAGGACGAGTCACTGGGTCTTCGATTCTGACAGATTGAGCGTGGTAATACTTTAGATTTTGAACTAAATAACGAAGGGGTACTCTGTTTCTGTAGGAGAGTCTGTGTACTGAAGGATACAAGTTGAGGTAGTCTATACTACGAGAGCGCATAGTAGCCCTTATGCTATGCATCTTAGTGAGAATAAGATGTACTGAGACCTTCGTGAGTTATATTGGTGGCCAGGACTTAAGTGAGAGGTTACCGACTTCGTGGGTAAATGTCTGACTTGCCATCAGGTTAAGGTTGAACATCAGATACCTTCAGGGTTGCTTTCGCCAGTTAAAATTCCACTTTGGAAGTTGGAGAGAGTGACTATGGACTTCGTTAGTGGGTTGCCCCTAATGTCTATTAAGAAGGATTCAGTGTTGGTCATCGTGGATCGATTGACCAAGTCCGCCCATTTGATACCAATTCGTACTAACTACTCTCTACAGAAGCTGGCTAAACTATATGTGTCTGAGATAGTGAGACTGCATGGGGTATCGATTTTGATAATATCTAATAGGGATCCTCGTTTTACATTTCAGTTCTGGAAGAAGTTGCATGAAGTTCTGGGTACAATGTTGGACTTCAGTACTGTGTTCCATCCTCAGACTGATGGTCAAACTGAGAAGGTGATTCAGATACTGGAGGACATGTTAATGAGTTGTGTGATTGACTTTCGAGGCAGTTGGGAGGATTACCTGCCGCTCACAGAGTTTACTTATAACAATAGCTATCTGTCTAGCATTCAGATGGCACCTTACGAGGCATTATATGGTCGTAGGTGTCGCATACCTTCATGTTGGACTGAGTTGGGTGAGCAATGTGTTTTGGGCTCTGATCTAGTCTCTGATACTGAGGATAAAGTTAAATTGATACGAGACCGACTGAAAGCAACATCAGACAGGCAAAAGTCGTATGCAGATCTGAAACATCGAGAGATAGAGTATTCTGTAGGGGACTTCGTTTTTTCTCAAGGTCTTACCATGGAAGAAGGTATTGAGGTTTGGACGTAAGGGTAAGTTGAACCTTAGGTTTATCGGGCTTTATCGCATACTGAAACGAGTGGGATCGGTTCCCTATCAGTTGGAGTTACCTCCAGAATTAGATGGATTCATGACGTGTTCCACATTTTTATGTTGAGGCACTACCGCTGTAGTCCCACGCATATTATTTCGATTGAGAAGATTGAGGTTAGGCCAGATCTGACTTTCGAGGAGGAACCAGTTTAGATATTAGATCATGATGTAAAGATTTTGAGGAAGAAGTCTATCCCACTGGTTAAGGTTCTTTGGCGTAATCACAGCTCTAAGGAGGCCACGTGGGAGCTTGAGGATGCGATGCGACAATAGTATCCTCATCTGTTCTGATTAGGTAAAATTTCGAGGCCGAAAGTTTCTTTTAGGAGGGTTGAGTTGTAACACCCTAAAAATATTTAATTATTTATTTATGTTTGTGACATACAACTGTGTATTTGCTTCAGTGGTTATCTATTCTGGGAGTGTCTGAGAAGTCTTGGGTTCAAGCCTTGGCTTGTGCAAAATTTTTGTTTTAAATGATTAAACCCTTATTTCTAGTTAGTAGGCTTATAAATAAATATGGGTAAAATGTGGCAGATTAGGCCTGCTGGTCTGGCGGTTAAGTGGAGAGCTTATGGGCAGGAGGTCTGGGGTTCAAGTCTTTGCGTAAACAAGGGGGAACTTATTTTGTTGCTTGTGCTGTGTTGGTATTTTAGTCCAGCCAAAATACTGAAGAGTTTGACTGAGGGTTGGGTTCGGTTGTTGAGAGGATTATGGTGAGATAATAGGGAGGATGTTAAGGAGAGATTTTAGGGATGTGAAGAGGGAGTTAGTGCCAAATTGAATTTCTTTTTGCTCTCTCAAAATTTTCGGCTGGGGTTTGGTTTTCTCCTCATTTTGACTTTTGTCGATTGTTTTCCATTCTTGAAATCCGAATATTGCAAAGGGTTCCTACGAGTTTCTTTCTTTTCATCTTTTTTGACTTTGTTCTTCCCTAGGAAATCATTCCTCCCCCTTTGCTTACCGATTTTCTCTTATTCTCCTACCTCTCTAGAAAATGTGCTCTTCATTCTTTCTTTGGCCGAACCTTCTTCCTCTTTCCATTTTTCTTTTTATCACTTTTGGCCGATTCTTTCTTTCTCTTGCGCTCAACTCCTAATTTTTGTTGGTTCTGTAAGTTTCGGTAAGTGCTAACTCGATTTTCTCTTTTTAGAATATTGTTTAAGAGGAGTTTTATTATTGGTAGGAATTACTCAGCAGAGTGGTGATCTTTGATTGGTATGTGAAGTGTGCGAAACCCTGTTGGTGCGTGTAAAGGTAACGATTATGAGTTTAGTATTTGGGTTTGCTAGTTCGTTTTGATTTAGTGCAGCTTTAAGTGACTCAGTGACGTTATTTTGGCTAAAGAAAGGTTCTAAGGTGCTCGTGATTCTCGGTTTAACGGCGTTAGCGAAGGGTCTTCTTTAGCTGTAGGTTAAGCTAATACTTTTAACGATTGTTGAGACCTGCAAATTAAACTACAATTTGGTTCTAAATGACCTTTGATATGTACTAATCGGTTTAGAATGACTTTTGTTAGGTACTCGAGCTTAGGAAGTGTTCGACATTGAATTCGTGTCAGGTGTGTAACCACTACGCTGAAAATTGAAATCGGCAAAAAGCCAAAAAGTGAGGCTGTCGACACCACACGGGTATGTGGCCGTCTGTATAGTAGGCCGTGTGATCGAACATGGGCGTGTAATCAACGAGGCTGGCCGTGTGCGAAACACGGGCTGGACCGATTTGGGCCGTGTGGGCCACAAGGGCGTATGGGCCCACACGGGTGAACCACACGGGTGTGTGGAATGTTGAGGCTAGGCCGTGAGATCTACACGGCCAAGACCATATAGGGTCATGTGGGCCACACAGGCGTGTGGGCCCACACGGGCGAACAACATGGGCTTGTAGGCTCATTTTCACTGTTAAACTGCTAAGGTTGCACGGGTCGCCCGATACGACTGTGAACCTACTGTAGGGTCGGTAAGTGTACTTAAACCCCTGATTGACTAAAATGACTGTTATACCCTTATATGATATAAACATCTGTATGACTGTATATGATGCGTGCTGTTAAAACTGTACTGAATGCATGTATAATACCATGATTTGGCATGACATGTTTGTATATTGCATTGCGTTGGGTTGGAGGTTTTATTATTCGGAGGAAGTGCACTGAAAAGCCTCAAGCTTGATTTACTGGCAGCTTAGCTTCATATTACTGTAAAGTGCCGCATTCGGTACTACTTGGAGTGTAGGGTTGGGTGGGTTGATTATATCCCCACATGGAGTGTAGGGTTGGACGGAGATGGTGTGTAGAGGCTAGTTGGGTAGGATTCTTTTGACTACATATATGTGACTGTTACTATACTGAGATGGGCTAAGGCCAAATCGAACTGACACTGCTACTGAAAATGACTTATGCCTAGACTGTGATTATTTGTATGCTATCTATTTTTGTGCATGGGGATTACACACTGAGTTTCATAAACTCACCCCTTTTGTTTTACTGTGTAGGTAATCCCCAGACATAGGTGGATCGATGCAGTAAGGGACTCAAAGGTGGCCACACAACCGCATATATTTTCGTATTTGATTATGATTATAAGTATTATTATTTGGGGTTTTTTACTGTATAAGACCTCTATGGATTTTTACCTTAATTTGGGATTTGTTTATTGTTGCTTATTATTCGTAATCACTAGTGGTAGGGAAAACATGGGTCTTCAAAAGTTACAAATGTTTTCTTTCAAAGCACTCACCACTACGTAAACCGTTTTAAAAGCTTCCGCAAATTATAACGACTTGTAAATAAATGGTAAATTTTTTGGAAACAAATAACTTGATTTTAAAGATAATATAAGATAACAAAAATAGTTTAGACGGGGAAATGGTTTATCAATGACTTAGTTTTCGAAAGCACTTTCATGTGACATCACCAGATTCAGCCATAATGTCTGGGCCGGGTTTGGGGTGTTACAAGTTTGGAATTGAAAGTTTTATAGAATATAGAAAAGATGCAGACCTTCAATCAATTCTCTTGGACTTTTCCCATTGAGAGAAGTTAACTTGGATAAAAGAAGTAATCTTTTAACATGTGAAAAATGACTTAAAAGATGACAAAGAAGTAGGCCTAGAAATTTATTATTAGCAAGTCTTTTGTATTGTCATTTTCATCTTCACAAATATCTATAAATAACCTGTGGTTTCAGTATAAGAGGCATCTTTAAGTTGAGTTCAAGATCATTTGCTTATTAAGTTTTTGTTTGTTTCATTATTCGAGTAAAATTTCAAGTTTCTTATATCTAATATGTCTATTTCATCTAAGTTTGAGTTGTTTAGTTTTGCTATGTTATTTTAAGTTTTCAATGTTGAGGTGAAAGGGTGAATCTCTTGGGAAATATTAAGGTAAATTCTATACTCATCATTTGATCTAAAATTAATTATCAATCACTTATAATCATACTTGTAGTAAGATATTTTATTTGTTATACACAATTTACGATACAATGAATGCTTGGATAAATTAACCTTGATTTGTTGTAGACATAAAAATGGGCATAATAAATATTTGAAATATTTTTATAAGTCTTGAAGCTATCAGGTGATTATAATACAATATGGTTGGACTAAACTTAAATAGTTAAACTGCCATATTGCACCATCCTTTGCTAAACTCTTGGACTTAGTGGACAATCATTTTGGACACTCCATTGATGAATATACCTTTGTTCATGGATTCATATGCTTAATTAGTGGACATACATTGCTAGATCATCCAATTGGGACCTCCATTTATGTGTGGCTTCTAATTGAGTAATAACATTGAGTATTAAAATTTAATCTTAATTTGACATCAAGAGTTGATCCTCTAAACTCAGTATATTTTTTCCAGATTTTTTTTTTATTTTCTTGCATTGACTTTTTATTTTTAGTGTTTCTAGCCACTCATTTCATTATCAATACTTATTCCAAAGTCAAGTGTTAAATTTCTATTCTAGCATAATACTTGTAATCTTGTAAAATCTAATCAACTTCTCTGTGGATCGACTTCGGACTCCTGAGATTTTATTACTTGAATATAACTTGCACTTGGGTTGTAAACCTCGAAAGTCACTGTCACTCTCAACAAAATTTTTTCTCAATCCCCATTTTACTAGAACCCAAAGTGCATCCATGACTAGTATATATAGCCAATTGGTGCTGACAATAAAAAAATCGGCACCAAAAAAATATTTAATTTTTTACTAAGGTGCCGACACTAGAAACATGGCACCCAAAAATTTTTTGTTACAGACACGGGTGCTAGCTACCACGTTGCCGGCACCAAAAAGTACTATTTTTTTACAGGTTATGAGTGTCGAACACCACAATGTCGACACCAAAAAAATAAATAAAAATTTAAAATGGGAGTCGACAGCTTGGTACACGGCACAAAAAAAATATTTTTTTAATCTTTGCTCTGATCATGAGGTAATGATTGCCAGATTTATGACATGGCTCACGACACTCCATGCATTATTCCTTTCAGGTCATTCTCGTAATTGTTTTTAAACCTAAGTCATTCTTATAAATATTATATTATTTTACGTTAGTTTGGTAAAAAGGCCAATAATCGGGACCACATGGAATTATTTTGTAAATTTTTGTTTATTTAAAAATGATTCAAATTGTAGATTGAATCTTAGCTCGATTGGCATGGATATTATTGTCAATGTAGGGAGACGCGGGTTCGAGTGCACTAAAGTATATTATCCTCTTATTCACGTAAAAAAATTTAAAATATATGAGAGAAACAAAAGTAGATAATTTTACTTTTCAGAATAATTTCTTTGTAGTGAGGAAAGTCACAGGAGACGACCCCACTAACTCTAAACTCTTTGTCTATAAATATAATGGCAAAACCCTTCAGTTTCAGACATTAGAACCTAAAGATAAAGAGTTCAAATCGTTTTGAACTTGTTTTGAGTTTGAAAAAATGGGAGACGAAGAGGTAGTATTGTTAGACTCCTGGCCAAGTCCCTCAGGATTGCTTTGGCAGAAAAGGGGATAAAATACGAGTACAAGGAAGAAGATTTGAGTAACAAGAGTGATTTGCTTTTGAAAATGAATCCTATTCATAAGAAAATCCCTATTCTTATCCATAATGGTAAACTGGTTTGTGAGTCCCTCATTAAGGTTTAGTAAATTGATGAGATTTGGCCGCATAAATCTCCCTTGCGCCCTACTGATCCTTACCAAAGAGCCATTGCTAAGTTCTGGGGTGATTTTGTTGACAAGAAGGTTCTCTCCTCTTTCTTTTCATTTTTATGGGTTCTTTTTTTTTTTTTTTTGCCTTACTGCCTTTGAACTTTTGAGCTTAAGCATTGCTTGCATAGGTTGATTTGGTTGGGTTTGAATTTCTATGTGTTTTACTTGCTTTCCTTTTTGGGTAATTTTGATAACATTGTTTTGATATTTTATATTCGAATCCAAGTAGCCTAGAGACCGAGCTTTGAACTCTAGTAGGTGTCTCTTAAGAGACTAAACTAAATGGTTTGCCCAGGCTGCTAATCTAGGTTTAGCTTAATATCTTTTACGAATTAATTTTTTTTTTAAAATCTTATTTTTCATAATTTATTATTATATGATTGAAATCATTTAAAATTTTATTTTGTATGGATAAATTAATGGTCAATGAAATGCAGATATATGACCTAGGAAGGAAAGTATGGGCCACAAAGGGAGAAGAACAAGAAGCAGCAAAGAAAGAGTTCATTGAGTGCCTGAAATTGTTGGAAGGAGAGCTTGGAAACAAGGCTTATTTTGTTTGGGAGAATCTTGGTTACGTTGATGTTGTGTTGGTTCCATTTTAGAGCTGGTGCCTATGAAAAGTGTGGGAATTTTAGCATTGAACAGAGTGCCCCAAGTTAATTGCATGGGCTAAAAGGTGCATGGAGAAAGACTGTGTTTCCAAGTCCTTGCCTGATCAAGACAAAATCTATGGCTTTGTTTTGCATTTGAAGGAAGTGTTCGGAATTGAGTAAAATATTGTGCTTACAACACATTTCAAGATTGTGCTAATAACTATGTTTCTTAAATAAATGGGCACTTCGTTGTGCCTTGGATGGTGATTTGATTTTTGTTTTGTTTTAAGGAGTGAAATTAATTGTAATTTTTATATTTTTTTTTGTGTATTATTATTGTTGTTTTGTGTTGTTTTTCTTCTCTAATGTCATTATCAACTTGGTTGTCCAATTTTGGATTACAAAAAAGTTGTGGCTAATATTGCACTCAATGGACATTTTTTTTTGTTAGGAAAGTGTAACACCCAAAATTCATAGGGTTAGAAAGTTAATTAATTAGTTAAAAATTGCTTAAATTTTATGATTATGTAGCTAGAGTAATTCCTAAAAAATCTTATGTTTAAGTCCCACTTCCATTTCTCTTCTATTTTATTTCAACAACGAAAGAACCAAGGCCACTTAGAATATATATTAAATGTAGTAGAAATTAACCAAGTATGGGCAGCAACCCAATGGTTAAGTATCACTTCATTCTCTTTAGTTTCCTAAGTTTTATCCACGTCACTCTCTCTTATTTTTTCTCATTTTCGACAATATAGGTAATTTACCAAAATAGCCTTCTAAAATTTGTTTAACCTAATCATTTAATCCCCTTCCTAATCATATTAGAATTTTGGTTTTCTTTTCCAACATAAAAAAGAATTGCTTCCCCTATTCTTCTACATCTTCCCCTTTGTAATTATTTTCTTGACATTGTTGGATTGTGTAACGTCAAAAATTTGTAGTTGATAAATTATTATTTTTATTGCTTAAATTTGATATAGAAAAAATTATGTTTGATGATAATTTAAAAAAATATGAAAATAAAATAAATAAATAAAAATTCTAAGACAAATTAAAAATTGTATTTCCTCATTTTTTTTTTGATATTTCTTCATATTTTTGGAGTAAATAGAAAATGTTAATTTTAAATATTAAGAAATTTCTATAGGATTCTGTAACCAAAAAAATTGTAACTCTTAAATTATTATTTTTAATGCTAAAATTTGGTTCTGAAAATTTATATTTCATGATAATTTTTAAAAAATGTGAAAAATAAATTGATGAAAATAATTTCCAAAGGCAAACTAAAAATTGGTATTCCTCACAGTTTTTGACATCCCCACATTTTTTTTGGTATTTCCTCGTAATTTTAGTATTTCTTCATAATTTTTTAATATTCCTCATCATTTTTGGTATTTCTTATATTTTTTGGTATTCCCTCATATTAGTATTTTGAAAGGTCGCCATGTGATATCATCGAATTAGCTAGTAGTGTCATGTCACAAACTAATGGTATTAGTGTAGAGGAATCAACTTGGTTAACGAAATACAAGTTCCGGGACTAACCAGGTCAAATTTTTTTTAAGGATCAATTAACTACAAATGAACAAATTTAGGGGCCAAATTATATATTATCTCAAATTAAAAAAAACAATTATGGAGAAAGTGATGTAAGCAATGACATATGACATATAATATCTATTGAATGAGTAAAGAATACTCCATTTTTGGTATGTTCCGAATGATATATCCTTTTTCTGATTTCAATAAGGGGACATCCATTAAAATATGCATTGAAACTTAAATTTAAAATTTGTTACGCATGTAATATAGTATAAGATGCAAATGAATGTTTTGGGTTTTTTTTAATGAGCATTACATATTATTACATATTAATTAATCTAATAATAGATAAATCGGTAAGGCCTTCATGTAACATATTCGGAGCAATTTTAGGGGGTTTAGTCTAAAGGTGAAAGCTCGTGTTTATTTCTTTTACGGCCTTTGCTAAATCATCAACCAACTAATTGCATTCACGATGTTCATGAGTTAAACTGTCATTCCAATCACGCCTCAACAAATCTTGAACTGCATTTATGACATGCGATTTCGATTGATTAATTATCAGGTTCCCTTTAATATGGTGCAGCGCTTCCAAACAATCTGATTCTAACAATACATCTCGACAACCTAGCTTCCAAGCCTGTTCAAGACCATCAAGTATGCTCCAGAGTTCTACCTCATATGTGCTACACATCCCTATGTTCCTTGTAAATCCCAAACACCACAAATCATATCCGTTTTGGATCACACCACAAGCCATACCTATTACATATTCCAAATTCTGACGACCATCCACATTAATTTTTCATTTTCCCATCGGTGGTGAAGACCATGAAAGCCGCGTCCATTTTCTCCAACTCTTTGTGGACCCTTTTCCCTAATTCAGTTGACTAATACATACAATCTCCTCTTTATATCTCATACGATAATAAACGAATCCTTCATTATCCACATAATCAGCTTTAAAAATACATTCACTTAATTTTCAATATCTCGGCCTTTTAAAAAGACCAATTACAATTATGATCTACTCTTTTTCTTTTTTAATTTTAATATTATCCATATCCATTACAAAATACATATACAATTTTAAATTTTAAATATTTTAAATAAATCTTAATGCCCAATAATTATTCCATATATTACTGGTGATATCAGTATAATTTGGTCGGATTTTTGGATTACTTGAGTCATTTATTATAATTCGGTTTGACTTAGTTCGGTTTTTAACTTTTTTATATTAAATTTTGGTTTTGAATATTTAAATTTATTATGATAAAGTAAGTTATTTTATGACTATTAAATATTATTTGATAAAATTTATAAGTTTTTTCTATAAATATTTCTAAAAAATAATATTTTTAATAACTTTTAAATTATTTTCACTATTTTAAATATAAAATATATTTTTATATCATACCAAATAACTTAATTATATATTAAATCAAAAAAAATAATTCAATTCTTTAAAAAAAAAGAAATTTATAGAAGATAATTCAATTTTTTTGACAAATTGACCTAAGCAATTGCATACAGTTTGAGAAATGGTCCCACTCTGAAACGCATAAAGTTCACAAAAAACCCTATAAAAAAACAAAATTGATAACTTAATTATGTATTTCTTTCCATTAAAAATGAAAAACTATATTATATATAATATTTTTATAAAAACAGTCAGAAAAAATTGCATTTATTAAAATATATGATCTCGAATTTATGTTTCACATATACTACTTTCATTAAGACATGAATTATGGTTAAACTACTCATCGTGTGTATGTATTAAGAATTGCAAAAATAAATTAATTCTTCTTTCATAAAAAAAATAGTACATACACACGAGCCAGAGACTAATATCCAAGAACGTTTAGATAGAGGTGTAGCTACTGATGACTGGTTATCTTTATTCCCAAATTATCAAATTCGGCATCTGTCCCATTCCTTCTCTGACCACTGTCCACTGTTCATCAATACAAAATGCGAAGGTAAGAGGCGAATGGAGAGGAGGTTCAAATTTAAAGCATGGTGGGTGATAGAGGATTCATTTATTGGTGAAGTCAAGAGTATTTGGGAAAATTCTTCAGGTGACTTATTAAACAAACTAGAGTGTGTTAAAAGAGGGTTGCATAAATGGGCCGTTGGAATTCGATATAGTAGAAAAGTGAAGAAGGAGATGTTAAATTTAAAGCTGACAAAATTGCTAGAAGAAGAAAGAAGTGATGAAAATCTGGTAGAACTTATTGATACAAAAGTGGAACTTAATTTTGAGAATGAAAAAGATGAGCGGTATTGGGAACAAAGGGCGAGAACTAATTGGATGAAATTAGAAGACAAAAATACTGCCTTTTTTCATAAGGGAAGAATTGTATCCGCAAGTTACAATATGACGATGGAAGGGAAACTGAAGTTATTGAAGAAATGGAGGAGATATCAAGATCGTATTTTCAGCACTTGTTCCTAGCCAAAAGGAAAGGGAACTATAATCATATTTTAGCGAGTATTGATCGTTGCATTTTTGAGGAAGGCAATTCAAAACTTAAGGCTAGATATACGAAGGAGGAGATCCACGAGGCATTGAAAGAAATGGGCCCTACAAAAGCACCAGGAGATGATGGTTTTCCGACATTATTCTATCAGAAGTGTAGGTCAATTACTGGGGAATATGTCACGTCTTATTACATAAACTTACTGAATGAAGGTATAGATCTAAGTTTAATCAATAAGACAAATATTGTGTTAATCCTGAAAATTGCGAATCCCTTGAAAATAACTCAATTTTGACCTATTAGTTTGTGTAATATGTTATACAAATTGATAGATAAAGTTTTTGCTAATCGTCTCTGAATTGTGATGGATAAATGTATTGATTCAGCACAAAGTGCTTTTGTGCCAGGGATATTGATTTTTGATAATGTGATACCGGCCTGTGAACTTCTTCATACTCTAAAGCACAAAAGAGTAGGGAAGAAAGGGTTTATGGCGGTGAAGTTGGATACGAGTAAGGCATATGACAAGCTTGAATGAAGTTTCGTGGAAGGGATAATGAAGAAAATGGGATTTGATTCAGATTGGGTAGATTCGCTAATGAATGTGTAACTACAGTATGTTATTCGGTAGTATTTAATGGGTTTACTGGATATACTTTCAATCCTTCTAGAGGCTTTAGACAAGGAGATCCTTTGAATCTATTTTTATTTCTATTTTGTGGAGAAGGCCTATCCAGTCTTATGAGATCAGCAATGAAAGAAAAAAATACTTCGTGGAATTAAGGCAAGCAGAAGTGGCCATCAGGTTTCACATTTATTATTTGCAGACGATTGCATTTTGTTTGGAGAGGCTACAAAATGAGGAGCGACTTTATTGAAGTAAATTTTGCACGAATACGAAGGTTGCTCGGGGCAGAAGGTTAATTACTCCAAATCTACTATTTTCTTCAGCTCTAATATACAAGAAAGTGATAAAAGAATAATAACTAGAGTGCTTGGAGTACGTTGTTCAACTGATCCAGAACGGTACTTGGGTTTGCCTAATTTAGTGGGGAGGAGGAAGAAAACGTCTTTTCAAATTTTGAAAGATAGATTGTAACAGCAAATTGATAATTGGAGTATTAAACATCTTTCTCAAGGAGGTAAAGAGGTTTTCATTAAGACGATTCTTCAATCCATTCCAACTTATTCTATAACGTGTTTTCTACTTCCTAAGTCCCTTTGTACAGAATTGGAGAGGTTAATAGCAAAGTTCTGGTGGCAAAAAAATAGTGATAAGAAGGGTATTCATTGGTGTGCCTGAAATGATATGTGTTCTTTCAAAGAGGAATGTGGTATTGGATTCCAAAAACTTGACAAATTTAATATCGCATTACTAGCTAAACAGGGTTAGCGTTTAATTACTTATCCAAATTCGTTGTTAGCAAGAGTTTTGAAAGCTAAGTATTATCTGTTGAAGATTTCTTAAATGTGCGATTAGGGAACCTACCTTCATTTACTTGGAAGAGTATCTAGTCAGCTAGATGAGTTCTAGAAAAAGGCTTGTGTTGGAATATTTGCAAGGGGGATCGTATTTCCATCTGGGCCGATTTTTGGATACTGGGTTACGAAGAGGAAAAGTTGCAACATCACAGAGGAAATGCAGATATTGAGTTAGTTTTAGATTTGATTGAAGAAGAAAGTAGAACATGGAAAGTAGATCTAATTTTTAATTCATTTAATGCGGATATTGCAAAAAAAATTCTACTGATCCAATTGGTGAAGTCTGTACATGATGATTTCCAAGTTTGGGGTGGAGAACCATCAGGGAATTTTTCTGTTAGAAGCGCCTATAAACTATTACAAAGACTACTCTGATTCCTAATAATAATATTATACAGGCTGAAAATGAAGCTTTCTACAGAAAATTATGAAATTTACACATCCTTTTGAAAATTAAAGTTACAATCTGGAAAATTTCCTGGAATTATAATCTTACGTTTGCTAATCTTAAACTGAAGAGAGTTATGAATGAAGTTGGTGTACCAGATGTCGGCAGCTTGAGGAGGATAGTAATCATTTTTTCCAAATGTGTCCTACAATGGAAGAAGTTTGGAGATATTTAAATTTCTCCTAGGTCCTTAATAATAATATTCAGAGTGTTTGGGAATGGTTTACCTGGGTTTTCAATCGGGGAACAAATGAACAGTGTAGATTATTTTGTCGTAGGCTTTGGCCTATCTGGTCAAACAGGAACCAGTTGTTATATGAAAGTAAAAACAGAACAAGTGAGAGATCTCAAGACAATAATCAGTTATATATCAAAGTTGCAAGGATTAGAAGAGAAACTACTTATCTCTGATACAGAAAGGGTTTTTAGTCATGAAGATCGAAGGACGAGCGTAGTCATTTCTTTCAATGTGGCTTTTGACCAACAATTTTCCAGATCTGCCTCGGGGCTGATAGTTCGAGACATGCGAGGGGATATTTTGGCATCGAAATCGGTCATCTACTCTAATGTTGCTTCATCGTTTGCAGTGGAAGCGCATGCGCGAGTACAAGCAATAAGGTTAGGGATATTAATGGGTCTTAGTGTATGCGAAATAACTGGAGATTCAAGAACTGTTATAAAAAAATTCAGAGTACAGACAAAGATAAATCGATTATTGGAGCAATAATAAGAGATATTCAAGATATGAAGCATTTCTTTCAAAAACTAAACTTTCACCACATCCCAAAGACATGAAACATCTTTGCTCATGTGATTGCAAAGGAAGCGCTGAAAGTAAATGAAGGTCATTACCTGTGTTGAAAAAATTCTCACTTACTTGTTTAATACACAGAGTATGTTTACACTTATAGACTATTTGTTTAACTAACTAACTAATCTTGTAACTGCCTAATTTTGCTAACTACTAACTACATTAACTTCTCAACACTCCCCCTCAAGTTGAGGGTTGATATATATCTTTAACCCCTAACTTGGATACTAAAAACTTATGTTGCTTGATGCTCAAGGCCATTGTCATCAAATCAGCAAGTTGCTCGGTTGTTCTAATGTGCTGCATCTGAATCGTTCCATCCTTGATTTTATCTCTTACAAAATGGCAGTCAATCTCTATATGCTTTGTCCGCTCATGAAAAATGGGATTAGCAGCAATTTGCAACGCTGCTTTACTATCTGAAAGAACCAATGATTTATCAAATTGATTGGGACTAACTTCTTTTAATAAACTGTTCAACCATACAACCTCTGCTACAACCATTGCCATACTTCTATACTCCGCTTCTGCCGATGATCGGGAAACTGTGGTCTGTTTCTTTGACTTCCACGAAACAAGGGATTCTCCAATTTTTATACAGAAACCAGTCACCGATCTCCTAGACATGGGGCATGAAGCCCAATCAGAGTCACAAAAAGCAATCAACTGTGTCTTGCTTGCTGCAGATAATAGAATACCTTGACCAGGATTTTTCCTTATGTATCGTACCACCCGAAAAGCAGCTTCTAAATGCGATTTTTTTGGTCTGTGCATGAACTGACTCAAATGTTGAACCGCAAACGTTATGTCTGGTCGTGTATTTGTCAAATATATCAATCTTCCCAATAACCTTTGATACATTGTAACATCCGTGACTAAATCATCTCCATCCACCTTTGTTTGTACCGACTCATCATACTCAATTGATGTGAGTTTCAAATTTTGTTCCAGCGGTGTACATACTGACTTCGCTTCTCCTAATCCTAAATCAGCTATCAACTCCAAAGCATATTTCCTTTGATTCAATATAATCCCTTTATTTGATCTCATTATTTCAATTCCAAGAAAAAACTTCAATACACCCAAGTCTTTCATCTTAAAATTCAAATGCAGAAACTGCTTCAATTCATCTATCATGCTAGCACTGCTGCCTGTAATTAATAAATCATCCACATATATGAGTAGAACAACCATGTTACCTCCATCCCTCTTTGTGAACAAGGAATAGTCGTATTTACTTTGTACATATCCTCCTCGTATTAAAGCCTCTGTAAGCTTCGAGTTCCACTGCCTGGACGCTTGCTTCAGACCATACAACGATTTACGCAGACGACATACATAAGACTCCCCCTGGCTGCGAAAACCAACTGGAATTTCCATGTAAACTTCTTCGAATAGGTCTCCTTGAAGGAACGCATTGTATACGTCCATCTGAAAAAGAGGCCAGTTATGAATGGCTGCCATGCTTATCACCGTCCGAACCGTGACTTGTTTAACGACTGGAGAAAAAGTGTCATGAAAGTCAATACCAGCCTTTTGATTATAACCCTTACCAACAAGCTGTGCTTTAAAGCGTTCCACCGAACCATCAGAAGCATATTTAATTTTGTAAACCCACTTGCAGCCAATGGGAACAACGCCAGGCGGTAAAGGAACAATCTCCCATGTACCATTAGCCTCCAAAGCTTGAATCTCTTTTGCATGGCATCAACCCACCGAGGATCCAAAAGGGCCTCATCATAAGTACGGGGTTCAAGTAAAGAAGAAACATGAGCAGCAAACAATTGAGTATGAATAGGCAAATGAGAAGAAGAATAAACAGCAACTATAGGAAACAAACCTGTGGCACAAGAAGTGGACGATTGGTTAGAGCAGACGTAGTCCTTCATCCAAGGAGGCTGCTTAACAGACCTCGTAGTACGTCGTAAAGGAACAGCAGTAGGCATAGAAGGGTTAAAAGATGGCTCGGGTACACAAGATGAAGAAGATGGAATAAACAAGGAAGAGGAAGGTTCAAGTTGTAGAAAAATAGAAGGATCAACATCAGGAAAAGGCAAAACCGGTTTGGTGGGAATCTTAAAAGGAAATATGGTTTCATGAAAAACAACATCTCGGTTAACAAAAAAGGTTTTGGTTTCAAGACTAAACAGCAAGTATCCTTTTTGTACAAGAGAGTAACCCATGAATACAGATGGAATAGCCTTATGAGAAAATTTATCATGGTAGCTAGGATTAGTAGCATAAGCTAGACAACCAAAGACCTTTAATCGAGAAAAATCAGGTGACTTATGATACAATAGCTCAAAAGGACATTTCCAGCTTAAAATAGGCGTAGGAAGACGATTAATCAAAAAACAGGCAGTTAAAACGCACTCACCCCAAAATTTGCTAGGCACGTGAGACTGAAATTTTAAGGATCGGGCGATTTCTAGTAAATGTCTGTGCTTTCGTTCAGCAACTCCATTTTGTTGAGGAGTATAAACACATGAACTTTGATGAACAATTCCAGACATATTAAAAAATTCAGTACATTCATTTTTAAAGAATTCATACCCATTATCACTACGAACAGTTTTGATTACAGTAGAAAATTGATTTTTAACCAACACAAAAAATTGTTTGAGACATATAAGAGCATCACTCTTAGAGCGCAACAAATAAACCCAAGTCATTCGTGTGTAATCATCAACAATCGTTAAAAAAAACCTATGACCACTATGAGTAGAAACTCGATAAGGTCCCCACAAATCAATGTGCACAAGAGAAAAAGCAGTATTAGCACGAGACTTATGAATAGGAAATGGAAGTCTGGTTTGTTTAGTTAGTGGACAAACAAGACACTTATGAATACTATCAAGAGCAGATTTTGTACAAGAAAAAATAGGAACTTTGTTCAGTCTCGAAACCGACGCATGACCAAGTCTATGGTGCCAAAGAATGGATGAATCTGTAGAAGCCATTGCAACAAAAGAAGGAGGTAAAACCATAGTCTGTTGAGACGGATCCAGGATATAAAGACTACCTCGTGCTTTACCAATCCCCCTCATCCTTCCACTGGAGAGATCCTGTATAAGGCAAAAATGAGGATAAAAAGAAACCATACAATGAAGATCGGTGGTAAGTTTGGAAACAGAAAGTAAATTGTAACGAAAATTCGGAACATAAAGAACTTTTGTCAATGAAAGGTTAGGTAAAATTGTGCAAGTGCCAGTATGAGTAACGGAGACTGAAGACCCATTTGGAAGCCTAACACTTGGTGACCCTAATGGACATGCAACAGGAGATTCCAAGAAATGGAGATCCGACAGTATATGGTCAGTGGCCCCAGTGTCAATGATCCATTTGTTACCAAGATCCACCATACCTGCTATACTGGTAGCAGCTTCAACGACAACAGGGTCTTTATTCAACAAACGCATGATCTGGTTATACTGATCTTGTGTAAACATAGGTGCTGGCGGACATGACCCACTAGAGTCCAGTACTTCACTACTACAAGCAGAGTCAGGGGTAGAAACATTATTCACTGCCGAAGAAGAAGAAACATTCATTTTCCTCTTTGTAAACTTAAAATCTGCAGGATAACCGATGAGTTTATAACAAGTCTCTCTTTTATGTCCCTTAACTTTGCAGTGGTCACAAATACCATTAAATCGTTTTTTCTGTACCATCTGAACTGAAGAAAAAGGAACCAAGTCATCCCCAACATTACTAGAACTATGCTTTCTCTGCGACTCTTCTTGCATAATCATCGAGTACGCATGATTAACAGACGGTAAAGGACTCATCAATAAAATCTGACTACGCACAGCACTATATGACTCATTCAATCCCATAAGAAACTGGAATAAATGCTGCTGTCCAACATGAACATCAATCTGTCGAGACTGACCACAATCACAAGAAACCAGTGGTACAAAGGCATCATATTCGTCCCAAAGTAACTTCAATCTGGTAAAATAGGCAGAGATTGAGACCGTACCTTGAGAATAGGTAGTAATTTCACGATGCAAGAAATAAATTCTTGAACCGTCAATTTTGTGAAATCGTTCACTAAGATCGTTCCAAACTGCTGCCGCACTGGACGCAAAAACAATCCCCGCTGAGAGTTCTTTACTAACAGTATTTAGAATCCAAGAAAGGACAATCGCATTGCAGCGCTCCCACTGATGACCCATATCCTCCGGTACCATGGTTTTAGAACAGGTGCCATCCACAAATCCCAACTTGTTTTTTGCCAATAACGCAATTCTCATCGTCCGACTCCAAACAGTGTAATTCTCAACACCTGTCAACTGATGAGCGACGAGCAATGTACCCGGAGTATCTGATGGATGAAGATAACACGGGTGATTGAAATCAAGAACAGAATCAGAGAGACTCATCTTCTTTGTTACTGAAAGAACCCAAAAAGAAAACAAAAGATAACCAGCAATCCAAAAAACGTCGAAGACACAAATGAAAAATAACTAGCTTAAGAAAAAAGCAACGAATTATCAGAAAAAACGACTACCATAGGCTCTGATACCATGTTGAAAAAATTCTCACTTACTTGTTTAATACACAGAGTATGTTTACACTTATAGACTATTTGTTTAACTAACTAACTAATCTTGTAACTGCCTAATTTTGCTAACTACTAACTACATTAACTTCTCAACAACCTGGAGGGAGGTGCTCTAGAGCATGTTCGACGAGCGATGGAAAGGATAAAGCCAGGGGCTCCAGACTGATGAAAAAAAATGGTCATTTGGAAACGTGTAGCAGAAGCCTAGAAGATTTTATGAGATTTGAAGGGTTCTACGTTCAAGAACTATGACGTTTCAGTGAAAAGACAAGCCATTAATGGGATCCAGCTGTTTTCTTATCGATTAGAAATATCTAAGGTAGGTTTCCTTTTTCAATTTTATTTTTGGGTCATCTTTGTTGGAGGCTGGTTAGGAGTATGGTTTTCGATGCCTGTTTTACTTCTATTACTTTCTATGTTTTTTGAGGCCTGTTCCTTGAACCCAAGTCCAAGTGAGAGGCAGGCTTTGTTTAGTTCAAATTTTTATAAATCCAGTCTATTTATAAAAAAAATTAAATAATATAAATAGTATGTTACAATGATATAAAAATAAAATCAAATTTTAAAGAAATAATCTCTCAAATTTTATCTCACTTTATTTTGAATTTTCTTATATTTAACATTATTCTCATTTATAATTTTATCCTTTCACTAAATTATTGCAAAAATTATATTTATAATAGATGTCCCTCTCAAGTAATTTAATATTATTTTTCATATAATAACAGGGACCGCATGGATTTTATTGTGTAAATTATTGTGTATTTAAAAATGCTTCAGACTTTTTGAGATATATATCTTTTATTTTTAAGAATAATTTATTTGTAGTGAGGAAAGTCACAGGAGACGACCCCACTAACATTAAACTTTTCATCTATAAATACTATGGCAAAACCCTTCAGTTTCTGACATTAGAACCTAAGAAAAAAGAGTTCAAATCATTTTGAATTTGTTTTGAGATTGAAAAAATGGGTGATGAAGATGTAGTATTGTTGGATTTCTGGCCAAGTCCTTTTGGGATGAGAGTGAGGATTGCTCTGGCGGAGAAAGAGATAAAATACGAGTACAAGGAAGAAGATTTGAGGAACAAGAGTGATTTGCTTCTGAAGATGAACCCTGTTCATAAGAAAATCCCTGTTCTAATCTATAATGGAAAACCTGTTTGTGAGTCCCTCATTCAGGTTCAATACATTGATGAGATTTGGCCGCATAAATCTCCCCTACTCCCTACTGATCCTTACCAAAGAGCCATCGCTAGGTTTTGGGGTGATTTTGTTGACAACAAGGTTCTCTCTTATCCATTTCATTTTTATGAGTTTTTGGTTTGCCTTACTGCCTTTGAACTTTTGAGCTTAAGCACTGCTTGCATAGGTTGATTTGGTTCGGTTAGAATTTTCTTGTGTTTTACTTGCTTTCCTTTTTGAGTAATTTTGATAATAAGAAGATATGTTGTTCTGATATTTTATATTCGAACCCCAAGTAGGCTTGGAGACCAAGCTTTTGAACTCTAGTAGGTGTCTCTTAAGAGACTAAACTAAATGGTTTACCTAGGCTACTAATCTAGGTTTAGCTTCAATATCTTTTGCGAATTAGTTTTTTTTTTAAATTCTTATTTTTCATAATTTAGTATTATATGATTGAAATCATTTAAATTTATCTTGTATGGATAAATTAATGGTCAATGAAATGCAGATATATGATCTAGGAAGGAAATTATGGACCACAAAGGGAGAAGAACAAGAAGCAGCAAAGAAAGAGTTCATTGAGTGCCTGAAATTGTTGGAAGGAGAGCTTGGAAATAAGGCTTATTTTGGTGGGGAGAATCTTGGTTACGTTGATGTTGTGTTGGTTCCATTTTACAGTTGGTTTTATGCCTATGAAAAGTGTGGGAATTTTAGCATTGAAACAGAGTGCCCCAAGTTGATTGCATGGGCTAAAAGGTGCATGGAGAAAGACACTGTTTCCAAGTCCCTGCCTGATCAAGACAAAATCTATGACTTTGTTTTGCATTTGAAGAAAGTGTTCGGAATTGAGTAAAATATTGTGCTTACAATACATTTCAAGACTCGCCTAATATCTATGTTTCTTAAATAAATGGGCACTTCGTTGTGCCTTGAATGTTGATTTGAATTTTGTTTTGTTTTAAGGAGTGGAATTAATTATAATTTTTATGTTTTTTTGTTGTTGTTTTTCTCCTCTAATGTCATTGTCAAACTTGGTTGTCCAATTTTGGATTACCAAAAAGTTGTGGCTAATACTGCACTCAATGGAGATTTTTTTTTCCTTTTTTTTAAGAAAGTGTAGCCCCCAAAATTCATAGAAATTTAATTTTAATGACTTAGACTTGAAGATTACGTAACTAGAGTAATTTCTAAAAGATGTTATGTTCAGGCCCCACCTTTTTCATTTCTTTTCTATTTTATTTCAGCAACCAAAGAACTAAGGCCACCTAAAATATATATTAAATGTAGTAGAAAATAACTAAGGCTTCGTTTAGATGGGCGATTGACTGTGTTGCGGTGCGTTTAGCTTACTTTTTATCTCACGCTGCAGTATCACTACAGTATTTAATTTCACCGCTACCACTGTTTTTACACTAACCGCAGCTAAACGCACCGCCTATCCAAACTCACCCTAAGTATGGGCAACAACCCAGTCGGTAAGCATCATTTCATTATTCCTTAGTTTCCTAAGTTTTATCCATGTCACTCCCTCTTATTTTTTGCTGAGGGTAAAAGAGGGATAAAAAATTGTTTTTATATATAAATATTAAAGTCTATTTTAGGAAATAGTAAAACTAAATTAGGTTGGATCGCATTACAGAGTAATGGGTTAAAAATGACTTAAGAAGTATTTGTAATTGGATTTGATGTAAGAGAGGCTCAAAATTCCTCATATAACCTGAATGGAGCGACAACCCTAGTAGAATTCCAAGGGTGGGATGTTCACTCCTCTCCTACTCTAAGGTAGGATGTTATTTTTCTATTTAAAATAAACTTTTACAACTCTAAAATGGTTCTAACTTCTCTTCTTATAAATAAATGGTACCGGTATAATTATTTACATATCTTTTAAGATATTATTATTCTAACGAAAAATAGAAAGAAATTATTATCAGATTTTAAATATATTTTTACAGAATAACAACTTTATTGATTTCTATTAAAAAGAGAGAGTTTTCATTTTTACCTTAAAAAAAACATGAATTATGGTTAAACTACTCAATTGCAAAATAAATTAATTTTTCTTACATAAAAAATAGTAATTTAATTTTTTACCTTTATTTGAAGTAAATAAGTTTAAATAATATCAATAGTATGTTACGGTGATATAAAAATAAAATCAACTTTTAACAGTTTTTAAAACATAATAAGGAATAACTTCTCAATTTTTATCTCACTTTATTTTGAATTTTATTATATTCAAAATTATTATCATTTATAGTTTTATCCTTTAACTAAATTATTGAAAAGATTATATTTATAATAGATGTCCCACTCAAGTAATTTAATATTATTTTTCATATAATAGCGGGGACCAGACGAAATTATTCTATAAAATTTTCAGGTTGTGGGTGTTTTTGGATGGTTTTTTGGTTTTTTTATTCTCTCATTTTTCTTTTTTTTTTTTGCGAATTGGTTTGGGGAGGTTGGATTTATGGAGAAAGATATGGCAAGCTTGTCGTTGGATGATTAGGAAGACAAAATATTGCAGGTAGAGAGAGATCCTGACTTTGTGCATGAGAGGTTGGAATTTTGTGTAGTAGGCTATTTTTTGACGACAAGCATTATATATTTTTCAACGATGAAATATGAAAACTAATCTTTGGCATCTGGTTAAAGGGATTCATATATCGGATATTAGGGAAAAACGACTTTTCGTTTAAGTTTTTTCACAAAATAGATATGGATAGAGTGGCTAAGGGGTCTCCGTGAACTTTTAATAATCACCTCTTAATGTTGCACTACTTAACGAAGGGTGAAGATTCGTTGAAAGTACCACTGATTAATGCAAATTTTTTGGTATAAATTCATGAGATACCGACTGGTTTCTTTACTGAGTCTTTGGTGAGGCAGTTAGGTGATTTTCTTGGGAAATTTTTAGATTATGATGGGACAAATTTAGGGAAGGGGTTGCGGACTTATTAGTGAGCAGTTATGCAACGTCTATTGAAAAGGAAGAAAAATGTGTTGTTTATTTCCGGGATTTGTTCATATGTTAGTTTGATGTATGAACAGTTGACCCTACTTTGTTTCTTCTGTAGACGATTAGGACATAATGATTCTTTTTGAAAAGCAAAGATGGCGCTAGGATTTGAAGTGGCCGAGATCGGGTGGGATCTGTCTTTAAGAGCCCAATCTAGAAGAGCTCTTGCAATGAGTAGTGGATGGCTTCGTGAAGAAGGGGAAGGGGTGACAACTGATAGAGATACTAAGGGGCAAGGGGGCATGGCGTAATTGGAATGATGTAAAGAGTAGGGAGGGTGGTTCTAATATTGATTCTATACTGGGAGTTAATTTAGAAAGGGAATTCAATCTAGCTTCTCGTTTGGGTGGGGATTCACCTTTAGTTTAGGGACAAGAGGCTATGGATCCTGATTCTAAAGAGCGTACGATTGAAGGAGTGATAGGAAGAAAAGACCAAGAAGGGAGGGAGATAAATCTACTGATTGGGAAGATTTGGGTTCTCTGATAGTTAGAAGTAGGAGATATTTGGGAAGTAATCTTTTTAGATCTGCAGCTACAAGGGGCAAGTTGACCAGTCGCAATGAAAATCTTAGCTAGAACGTCCGTGGATTGGGGAGTTTACGGGCGGTAAGAAGACTTCGACATGGGCTGAAGATGTATAGTCTCCATGCGTTCTTCTTTATGGAGACTAATTTATGTAAGGTATGAATAGAACGAGTGAGAAGAATTTATGGTTTTTTAAATGGCATTGAAGTGGTGATTCAAGGTTCGAAGGGTGGTCTCTGCTTGGTATGGGAGGATGATGTTTCGATAAATCTTAGAACTTATTGAAATTGGCATATTGACGTTGAAATTTCTTATTCTTATGTGGAATGTTAGTAGAGGTTTACAGGGTCTTATGGATCTCCTTATGCACGAAACAATGAGGATTTTTTAGGAGTTATTGAGAAATCTTAAAGGTGATTCGGAAAGTTCTTGGTTTGTTTGTGGAAAATTTAACAAAATAATGTTTGCTAATGAAAAAATGGGTGGTTTGCCTAGAGATGAGAGGAGAATGAAGGCTTTTAGAGGGATTCTGGAGGAGTGTCAGTTGTTGGAAGTTGGGTATTATGGCTCTTGGTTTACATGGGAGAGAGGGAATCTACGGAAACTAATATTAGAGAACGCTTGGATATAGGGGTGGCGAACGTTGAATGGATGAACCTATTTCCTAACATGTCAATTCAGCACCTTCCACATTCTTTTTCAAATGGAGAAGACAAAATTGTTTCAAGCACCAACAGAACCAGAAGCGCCCCTTGTTTCAAAGAGAGGAGGACGGGTTATTCACTTTTCATTTGATGGTCAGAGGCGAATTGAAAGCTAAGCAGTGGTAATTCTAAAGATTCCCCGGGGGAAAAATAGAGATGTCTCCTACGTTACCCATAGATCTCAGACCTATGAATGGGGATATTCTCGAAACTCACAAAGAAAAAAGGAAGTGAGTTAGACAAAAAGAGAAGCAACTTGGACAAAAAGAGAAGTAACTTGGACAAAAAGAAACGAAGTGACTTAGACAAATCTTTTTTGTCGATAACCTCAGACCAATCAATCGAATATTGATTAATACGTAATCGATCGAACACTACTTGAAAACGGCTTTTGTTGGGTATTGGAGCAACATTACCGATTGATAAATCCCTAACTTTAGGTCTTTTTTAAATTGAATCAATTAAAAAAAATATCATGATGTGCGTATCTAGGGAGTAGTCACTTCAAAGGCAAAGTGAATTCTCCCTAGATACATTTCTTCAATTCTGGTCCGAATCTATGGATTGTGCTGAAGGTTCAAAATCCATTGGATTCAAAATTTTGATAAATCAATTTCGAAATGCTTTTTTGGAAAGGGAGTGTGTGCGAGTTGTTTATTTCAAGAATAGGCTGGATTCACCCAGTTGTACTTTTTTTCATTATAACTAGGAAAGAAAAGAGTGCATGATCCCGCGAATTACTTCTGAATCAATTTTTAAAATCATATTATAGAACCATAGCATTTCGTGATTCATTGGTACATCGACTTTGATTCTCTATTAACCAATAATCTGGGACCATTAACATGGTTAAGGCCAAACCCGTTTGAAGTTCAGATGCAGCAGGGTACTCTTTCTACTACTATGTTACTAAATACATAAATATTTTCAAAACAAAAATGTTTTTTCAATATAAAACACTTATGTCGATAAAACGATTTGAGCCCCTTTTTCCAATGCTGAATCGATAAACTAATTTTGGTATAAATAATCCATATAAAGTATTTGAAATACAGGAAAGAAATACCATTCAGGTAATATTTCCAAAGGAGTTGCAAATGGAATGTTCGGGTTCACCAATCATTGAAGGTTCTAGAACCGCTAAACCCACGTTACAAGCAATAGTACCGAGAATTACTACTGGAAAAATATATAAAAGATCATTGGGCCATGCAGGTTCCCCATAATAATTATGACCCATACCTTTAGCTAATTTAGCTTTTAATACAGGATCGTTCAAGTCAGGTTTTTTTGTTATTAGGATAGGTGAATTTTTCTAGATCCATCCCCCAAAGGAACCAGACATGATACTTTTTCATCATCCGGCTCAAGCAAAAGTCAATCGAATCAAATGGATACAAACGGATACCTAGAAAAGGGTATTTTGTTTTTTGAAACTATATATTTCGAAATAATTACGAACATATTAATATATTTTAATTTTCAATAAAAAGGAATCCGAAATTCTTATCAACCTGTTAATTTGTAATTGAATTTTTATTTATTGACCAAAGGCCTCATTCTTTTTTTAATTCAAACCAAACAGTCTTTTAACTTAAACCAAAACGGAACCTTAAAAGAATGAATGGGAAAATTCTCTTTACTTTAATAGAACAGGAGGTTTACTTACTGAGTTTTTCTTTGAATTGAATTTAAAATTGTTCGAATTGTATAATCGTCAATTACTGACATTGGTAAACGGCCTCATTGGTAAGTACTACAAGATCTCGTGCATTGGAACCCACGGTTATAGACCCGAATCCATTAGTATGGAACATTTTCTTTTCCAAGTGAAATCCCCTAGTATATGAAAGAGTGAAAAAGTGCTTTCGTTGTTGTGGAATAAGAAGCCTTCGTATCTTAATACATGTATTTAATTTATTCAGGGCTATTAGAGTGGGATCCACTTTTTGGGGAATATGAGTCGAAGCAATAACAAGAATATTTCTAGTGGAACATCTTTCACAATCCTTGGAGAGATAGTTCACTAAAATAACAAAACAAGGGTTCTGCCCCCTTTTCACCTGAGTTAAGGTTAAGTAAAGGAAGACAGAGTGGAACCATGCAGTACCAGGCACGAGATAGATCTTCCAAAGAACAAGGCTTTTTTCGAATAAGCCAATTCATTTGGGATCCTGCGGATCCACTCTTTTTCCTATTCAAAGATCAGCCATTTGTCTCTGTGTTTTCACACCGAGAATTCTTTGCAGATGAAGAGATGTCAAAGGGGCTTCTTACTTCCCAAACAGATCCTCCTATATCTATATATAAACGCTGGTTTATCAAGAATACGCAAGAAAAGCACTTCGAATTATTGATTCATCGCCAGAGATGGCTTAGAACCAATAGTTCATTATCTGGCTCGGCTATTCCACCCAGCCGAGCCATTCCCTTTTATTAATATTAAGATTCTTAATTAAGAAGCCAGGAAAAAGCAATAAAGAAAGAAATCTATTCATCGAGCAAAAGGAGAGAGAGGGATTCGAACCCTCGATAGTTCTTTGTTTCGAACTATACCGGTTTTTAAGACCGGAGCTATCAACCACTTAGCCATCTCTCCGAAAGCTAATTTCTATTTTATTTTTATTCCACCGAATCGAACATGGCCATATGAGTTGATACCATCACTATGTATAGAAAGATATTGTGTGTGAACCTATAGGTCTATCTATTTATCTGTATATATAGATAGATGAAATGCATAATCTAGCATGCCTATTTGTGAACGTGAAATAAAAAAATCACCCTTGACCCCATGTCCGAATAAAAGCGGTTAAAGGGTTGGAAATAAGTCATATAGAATCAATCGATTCATGGTAAAATCCCTCTACCTTGCATTTTATTAATTTTTTTGGTCAATATCATAGAGGGATCAAATGGTATAGTTCTTTTGTTGGTAGCTTGGAGGATTAGAAACATGACTATTGCTTTCCAATTGGCTGTTTTTGCATTAATTGCTACTTCGTCAATCTTACTGATTAGTGTACCTGTTGAAGAATGAGCCGGCGACTCATAGGCAGTGGCTTGGTTAAGGGAACCCACCGGAGCCGTAGCGAAAGCGAGTCTTCATAGGGCAATTGTCACTGCTTATGGACCCGAACCTGGGTGATCTATCAATGATTTAATATCGATTTGTCTCGGGTTAACCAAAAGGGGTTAATTACATGAGTTTCAAACTCTAATTTGGATTAAATTAATAATAAGTTTTATCTTTTCTCCCACCTTCAGAAAAATAAAGCATAGGCATTTCGGGGCGAAGAACGAATGGATCTTGTAGGATTCCCAAGAAATTCTTCGATTTCTTCCGAAAGCAGATGATTATTCATCCGCTTCTCATGTTCCGTGAATAGCCGGGACATTGAGGAATATCCAGAAAGGCACTTAGGGAATCAGTCTGATTCTATCTCCGTTCGTTCCGTTTGAAGAAAGGAAGGATCCCAAAGAATAGATCTTTCTTTTAGTTGTTGAATCTCTCTTTGATTGATCAATGTGTGATATTTCGAATCCTCATTACTGGTTTTCAGTGCTATCTTCTATTTCTAACTTAAGAAAAAAAATGATAAATCTAGATACGACCCTAGATGTATATTTTCTATTTTCTATTTGATATTGGTTGACACGGGTATATAAGTCATGTTATACTG